>NC_074667.1:75708503-75803503 GCF_029448725.1 Salvelinus fontinalis
TTACCAATCTAAACAACAATACTATCGGCCAGCTATCTAAACCTGTAGTAAAGCATAGTCCAATTACCCACCAGGATGGGGCCCATTGTGTAAAATTGCAGCAAACTTTAAAAAGTTTTTTTTTTTTAATACCCTAGGACAAAATGTGTAGGGGGTTATGGATGTGGGTACACAGACCCAGGAGCCACTGCGGCCCCTCATGAGTTTTGTTTTTTTGTGGCCCCCACCGTCAGTTGCCCATACCTGGTGTAGATAAAGGGGAGGAGACAGGTTAAAGAATGATTTTTAAGCCTTGAGACAATTGAGACATGGATTGTGTATGTGTGTCATTCAGAGGGTGAATGGATAAGACAAAAGATTGAAGTGCCTTTGAACGGGGTATGGTAGTAGGTGCCAAGCGCCCTGGTTTGTGTCAAGAACTGTAACACTGCTTGGTTTTTCACACTCCAAGTTTCCGGTGTGTATCAAGAATGACCTACTACCCAAAGGACATCCAGCCAACTTCACAACTGTGGGAAGCATAGGAGTCAACATGAGCCAGCATCCCTGTGAAATGCTTTTAACACCTTGTAAACTCAGTGCCCTAACGAAGTGAGGCTGTTCTGAGGGCAAAAGAGGTGCAACTCAATATTAGGAATGTGTTCCTAATATGTTGTCACATTTCTTAGGCCTATACTATGTTATATTCTCCCAATTAATACAGAGCCTTCAGAAAGTATTCACACCCCTTGACTTTTTCCACATTTTGTTGTTACAGCCTGAACGTAAGATTGATGGAGATTTTGTGTCATCGGCCTACACACAATACCCCATAATGGAAAAGTGGAATTATATTTTTACCATTTTTAACAAATTAATTAAAATTTGAAAAGCTGAATTGTCAATGAGTATTCAACCCCTTCTGTTATGGCAGGCTTAATTTAAGTACAGGAGTAAAAATGTGCTTCACACGTGGTTGGTTAATAAATTTGTTTTGGAATGACTACCTTGTCTCTGAACCCCACACTGAGGCCCTCAGTCGAGCAGTACATTTCAAACACCTTTTCCACCACAAAGACCAGGGAGGTCACACATTGAATATCCCTTTGAGCATGGTGTATCAATACACCCAGTCACTACAAAGATACAGGCCTCATTCCTAACTCAGTTGCCGAAAAGGGATGAAACCGCTCGGCGTGTTTGAAGTAGACAACAGCTAGAGACTAATCTCTCTCGCTCTCTCACAACCTTTTTATTATGGATTTCTCTTCTCCATTAGAACTTTATGTTTTCACTACGTTATAAACAGAACTGCGTTATAGTGTTATATTCTGTGCTGTTCCATAGGCAGACTGACTCCACTCATCATGGCTCTGATTAAATGGAGGTAAATATATACACTGCTCAAAAAAATAAAGGGAACACTTAAACAACACAATGTAACTCCAAGTCAATAACACTTCTGTGAAATCAAACTGTCCACTTAGGAAGCAACACTGATTGACAATAAATTGCACATGCTGTTGTGTAAATGGAAAAGACAACAGGTGGAAATTATAAGCAATTAGCAAGACACCCCCAATAAAGGAGTGGTTCTGCAGGTGGTGACTACAGACCACTTCTCAGTTCCTATGCTTCCTGGCTGATGTTTTGGTCACTTTTGAATGCTGGCGGTGCTTTCACTCTAGTGGTAGCATGAGACGGAGTCTACAACCCACACAAGTGGCTCAGGTAGTGCAGCTCATCCAGAATGGCACATCAATGCGAGCTGTGGCAAAAAGGTTTGCTGTGTCTGTCAGCGTAGTGTCCAGAGCATGGAGGCGCTACCAGGAGACAGGCCAGTACATCATCAGGAGACGTGGAGGAGGCCGTAGGAGGGCAACAACCCAGCAGCAGGACCACTACCTCCGCCTTTGTGCAAGAAGGAGCAGAAGGAGCACTGCCAGAGCCCTGCAAAATGACCTCCAGCAGGCCACAAATGTGCATGTCTGCTCAAACGGTCAGAAACAGACTCCATGAGGGTGGTATGAGGGCCCGTCATCCACAGGTGGGGGTTGTGCTTACAGCCCAACACCGTGCAGGACGTTTGGCATTTGCCAGAGAACACCAATATTGGCAAATTCGCCACTGGCGCCCTGTGCTCTTCACAGATGAAAGCAGGCTCACACTGAGCACATGTGACAGAAGTGACAGTCTGGAGACGCCGTGGAGAACGTTCTGCTGCCTGCAACATCCTCCAGCATGACCGGTTTGGCGGTGGGTCAGTCATGGTGTGGGGTGGCATTTCTTTGGGGGTCGCACAGCCCTCCATGGGCTCGCCAGAGGTAGCCTGACTGCCATTAGTTACCGAGATGAGATCCTCGGACCCCTTGTGAGACCATATGCTGGTGCGGTTGGCCCTGGGTTCCTCCTAATGCAAGATAATGCTAGACCTCATGTGGCTGGAGTGTGTCTGCAGTTCCTGCAAGAGGAAGGCATTGATGCTATGGACTGGCCCGCCCGTTCCCCAGACCTGAATCCAATTGAGCACATCTGGGACATCATGTCTCGCTCCATCCACCAACGCCACGTTGCACCACAGACTGTCCAGGAGTTGGCGGATGCTTTAGTCCAGGTCTGGGAGGAGATCCCTCAGGAGACCGACCATCCACCTCATCAGGAGCATGCCCAGGCATTGTAGGGAGGTCATACAGGCACGTGGAGGCCACACACACTACTGAGCCTCATTTTGACTTGTTTTAAGGACATTATATCAAAGTTGGATCAGCCTGTAGTGTGGTTTTCCACTTTAATTTTGAGTGTGACTCCAAATCCAGACCTCCACGGGTTGATAAATTTGATTTCCATTGATAATTTTTGTGTGATTCTGTTGTCAGCACATTCAACTATGTAAAGAAAAAAGTATTTAATAAGAATAGTTCATTCATTCAGATCTAGGATGTGTTATTTTAGTGTTCCCTTTATTTTTTTGAGCAGTGTATATATATATATAGAATCACTGTTCTGCTTTCCATTTTATAATTAAACTTTTCCACGTGTCTCCATCTCACCCTCTCTCACACCTTCCCGGTCCGTCCATACCTTTTTATTTCCCTTCCAACCCAAAAGGTTTCAGGCAGTAGTTGGCCATGCCTTCTCTTTGGGAGACAGGACGATCTCTTCCCTCCATACATTTCCTCATCTCTCCATACCTTTTGTATTTTTCTTTCCCCTCCACCTGAAAGTTGGCAGGCAGTAGTTGGTCCTGTTTGTTCCCCAGGGAGAATGCTAGGAAGGAGAGGATGAGAGAGTCCATGATGCTGATGATTGCCAGGTTGTAGGCCAAGCACGCCGTGCAGTTACCCAGGGTGTACTTTCTGTTCTGTCCACACCTCCTCGCTGTCCCAGCCGCCCAGATAGATCATACAACCAATCACCATGCAGGTAGCTGGTGAGGGGGCAGGGCAGAGAGATTGACAGGTTATACAGCTTATCACCTTGCAGGTGGCGGGGGACGGGGAGGAACAGTTGAACAAGACCGACAGACACCCACACGCAGGAGTGAAAGTGGTTGCTTGACAACTTGAGTCTGAGAAAAATAAACTTAATCCACTATTTACACCTGAGCTCAGCCGTCTCCCCAGCCCTCAGCCATCTCCTCAGCAATCTCCCCAGCCCTCAGCCATCTCCCCAGCCCTCAGCCATCCCCCCAGCCCTCAGCCATCCCCCCAGCCCTCGGCCATCTCACCAGCCATCTCCCCAGCCCTCAGCCATCCCCCCAGCCCTCGACCCACCCCCCCAGCCCTCAGCCATCTCCTCAGCAATCTCCCCAGCCCTCAGCCATCTCCCCAGCCCTCGGCCATCTCACCAGCCATCTCCCCAGCCCTCAGCCATCTCCCCAGCCCTCACCCATCTCCCCAGCCCTCGGCCATCTCCCCAGCCCTCGGCCATCTCCCCACAACTCGGCCATCTCCCCAGCCCTCGGCCATCTCCCCAGCCCTCGGCCATCTCCCCAGCCCTCGGCCATCTCCCCAGCCCTCGGCCATCTCCCCAGCCCTCGGCCATCTCACCCAGTCATTGCACCAGCCCTCGGCCATCTCACCCAGTCATTGCACCAGCCCTCAGCCATCTCCCCAGCCCTCAGTCATCTCATCAGCCCCCTTAACACGTGCTGCCACATGTGATAGGATTAGATTACACCTTGAAACATTACATACACTCACTTTCTAACATGACACAGGGCCCAAGGCCACTCTCTTTCAAACCTGGAACACACACTAATGTTATACCCTGGCACTGGAAACGCACACTCCCTCTACCCTGGCACTGGAAACACACTCTCCCTCTACCCTGGCACTGGAAACATACTCTCCCTCTACCCTGGCACTGGAAACATACTCTCCCTCTACCCTGGCACTGGAAACATACTCTCCCTCTACCCTGGCACTGGAAACCCACTCTCTCTCTACCCTGGCACTGGGAACACACTCTCCCTCTACCCTGGCACTGGAAACACACTCTCCCTCTACCCTGGCACTGGAAACACACTCTCCCTCTACCCTGGCACTGGGAACACACTCTCCCTCTACCCTGGCACTGGAAACACACTCTCCCTCTACCCTGGCACTGGAAACACACTCTCTCTACCCTGGCACTGGAAACATACTCTCTCTCTACCCTGGCACTGGAAACACACTCTCCCTCTACCCTGGCACTGGAAACACACTCTCCCTCTACCCTGGCACTGGGAACACACTCTCCCTCTACCCTGGCACTGGAAACACACTCTCCCTCTACCCTGGCACTGGAAACACACTCTCTCTACCCTGGCACTGGAAACATACTCTCTCTCTACCCTGGCACTGGAAACACACTCTCTCTCTACCCTGGCACTGGAAACACACTCTCTCTCTACCCTGGCACTGGAAACATACTCTCCCTCTACCCTGGCACTGGAAACACACTCTCCCTCTACCCTGGCACTGGAAACATACTCTCCCTCTACCCTGGCACTGGAAACACACTCTCCCTCTACCCTGGCACTGGAAACACACTCTCCCTCTACCCTGGCACTGGAAACACACTCTCTCTACCCTGACACTGGAAACATACTCTCCCTCTACCCTGGCACTGGAAACATACTCTCTCTCTACCCTGGCACTGGAAACATACTCTCCCTCTACCCTGGCACTGGAAACATACTCTCCCTCTACCCTGGCACTGGAAACACACTCTCTCTCTACACTGGAAACATACTCTCTCTCTACCCTGGCACTGGAAACATACTCTCCCTCTACCCTGGCACTGGAAACACACTCTCCCTCTACCCTGGCACTGGAAACATACTCTCCCTCTACCCTGGCACTGGAAACACACTCTCCCTCTACCCTGGCACTGGAAACATACTCTCTCTCTACCCTGGCACTGGAAACATACTCTCCCTCTACCCTGGCACTGGAAACACACTCTCTCTCTACACTGGAAACATACTCTCTCTCTACCCTGGCACTGGAAACATACTCTCCCTCTACCCTGGCACTGGAAACACACTCTCCCTCTACCCTGGCACTGGAAACATACTCTCCCTCTACCCTGGCACTGGAAACACACTCTCTCTCTACACTGGAAACATACTCTCTCTCTACCCTGGCACTGGAAACATACTCTCCCTCTACCCTGGCACTGGAAACACACTCTCTCTCTACACTGGAAACATACTCTCCCTCTACCCTGGCACTGTAAACATACTCTCTCTCTACTCTGGCACTGGAAACACACTCTCTCTCTACCCTGGCACTGGAAACATACTCTCTCTCTACTCTGGCACTGGAAACATACTCTCTCTCTACCCTGGCACTGGAAACCCACTCTCTCTCTACCCTGGCACTGGAAACCCACTCTCTCTCTACCCTGGCACTGGAAACACACTCTCCCTCTACCCTGACACTGGAAACACACTCTCCCTCTACCCTGACACTGGAAACACACTCTCTCTCTACCCTGGCACTGGAAACACTCTCTCTACCCTGGCACTGGAAACACTCTCTCTACCCTGGCACTGGGAACACACTCTCTCTCTACCCTGGCACTGGAAACACACTCTCTACCCTGGCACTGGAAACACTCTCTCTACCCTGGCACTGGAAACACTCTCTCTACCCTGGCACTGGAAACACACTCTCTCTCTACCCTGGCGCTGGAAACACACTCTCTCTACCCTGGCACTGGAAACACACTCTCTCTCTACCCTGGCACTGGAAACACACTCTCTCTCTACCCTGGCACTGGAAACACACTCTCTCTCTACCCTGGCGCTGGAAACACACTCTCTCTACCCTGGCACTGGAAACACACTCTCTCTCTACACTGGACCTGGAAACACACTCTCTCTCTACCCTGGCACTGGAAACACACTCTCTCTCTACTCTGGCACTGGAAACACTCTCTCTACCCTGGCACTGGAAACATACTCTCTCTCTACTCTGGAACTGGAAACATACTCTCTCTCTACTCTGGCACTGGAAACATACTCTCTCTCTACTCTGGCACTGGAAACACTCTCTCTACCCTGGCACTGGAAACACACTCTCTCTACCCTGACACTGGAAACACACTCTCTCTCTACCCTGGCACTGGAAACACTCCCTCTCTACCCTGGCACTGGAAACACTCCCTCTCTACCCTGGCACTGGAAACACACTCTCTCTCTACCCTGGCACTGGAAACACACTCTCTCTCTACCCTGGCACTGGAAACACACTCTCTCTCTACCCTGGCACTGGAAACACACTCTCTCTCTACCCTGGCACTGGAAACACTCTCTCTCTACCCTGGCACTGGAAACACACTCTCTCTACCCTGGCACTGGAAACATACTCTCTCTCTACCCTGGCACTGGAAACATACTCTCCCTCTACCCTGGCACTGGAAACATACTCTCCCTCTACCCTGGCACTGGAAACACACTCTCTCTCTTCCCTGGCACTGGAAACACTCTCTCTACACTGGAAACATACTCTCTCTACACTGGCACTGGAAACATACTCTCTCTACACTGGCACTGGAAACATACTCTCTCTACACTGGCACTGGAAACATACTCTCTCTACACTGGCACTGGAAACATACTCTCTCTACACTGGCACTGGAAACATACTCTCTACACTGGAAACACACTCTCTCTCTACCCCGGCACCTTCACCAACAAACTAGAAAGGTCCAAACACACCAAGACAGTCGTGAAGAGGGCACGACAAAGCCTATTCCCCCTCAGGAAACAAAAAAAAATGTGTCATGGGTCCTGAGATCCTCAAAAGGTTCTACAGCTGCAACATTGAGAGCATCACTGCCTGGTACGACAATTGCTCGGCCTCTGACCGCAAGGAACTTCAGAGTGTAGTGCGTACGGCCCAGTACATCACTGGGGCTAAGCTGCCTGCCATCCAGGACCTCTACACCAGGCGGTGTCAGAGGAAGGCCCTAAAAATGGTCAAAGACCCCAGCCACCCCAGTCATAGACTGTTCTCTCTACTACCGCATGGTAAGTGGTACCGGAGTGCCAAGTCTAGGACAAAAAGGCTTCTCAACAGTTTTTACCCCCAAGCCCTAAGATTCCTGAACAGGTCATCAAATGTCTACCCGGACTATTTACATTGTGTGCCCCCCCCCCCCCCCCCCCCCCCTCTTTTACGCTGCTGCTAGTCTCTGTTCATCATAAATGCATAGTCACTTTAACTATACATTCATGTACATACTCCCTCAATTGGGCCGACCAACCAGTGCTCCTGCACATTGGATAACCGGACTATCTGCATTGTGTCCCACCCACCACCCGTCAACCCCTCCTTTAACGCTACTGCTACTCTCTGTTCATCATATATGCATAGTCACTTTAACCATATCTACATGTACATACTACCTCAATCAGCCTGTCTAACCGGTGTCTGTATGTAGCCTCCTACTTTTATAGCCTCGCTACTGTATATAGCCTGTCTTTTTACTGTTTTATTTCTTTACTTACCTATTGTTCACCTAACACCTTTTTTGCACTATTGGTTAGAGTAGGTTGTATTCGGCGCACATGACAAATAAACTTTGATTTGATTCGATTTTAGTGATTCACCATAGTGAAGGCGTAGACTCAGGTTTTCTGGGTCTCTACGTTTTTGGTTGGACAGGTTTCTCAATTTCTTTCCTAGGTTTTTGCATTCTTCATCAAACCATTTGTCATTGTTGTTCATTTTCTTTGGTTTTCTGTTTGAATTTATTTGATTTGTTATGGAAGCTGAGGTCAAATATACTGTTTAGACTTTCTCCTGCCAAGTTTACACCTTCCCTATTACAGTGGAACGTTTGGTCCAGGAAGTTGTCTAAAAGGAATTTAATTTGTTGTTGCCTAATTGTTTTTTGGTAGGTTTCTACACTACATTCCTTCCATCTATAGCATTTCTTATAACATTTCTTTCTAGGGAGTTTTTCCTAGCCACCGTGCTTCTACACCTGCATTGCTTGCTGTTGGGGGTTTAGGCTGGGTTTCTGTACAGCACTTTGAGATATCAGCTGATGTAAGAAGGGCCTCATGAATACATTTGATTTTAGTTGATTTAATATTATTCAGTTCCTTCGGTTTTGATGCCTCAAGATTGAGTATTGCTCTGTTCAAGTAGACTGATTTTGCTGTGATCTGATAGGCTTGTCAGTGGGCTGACTGTGAACGCTCTGAGAGACTCTGGGTTGAGGTCAGCGAAAAAGTAGTTAACACTACTACTGCCAAGAGATGAGCTATAGGTGTTCCTACCATCGGAGTCCCCTCGAAGCCTACCATTGACTATGTACATACCCAGCGTACGACAGAGCTGCAGGAGTTGTGACCCGTTTTTGTTGGTTATGTTGTCATAGTTATGCCTAGGGGGGCATATGGGGGAGGGGATGCTGTCACCTCCAGGTAGGTGTTTGTCCCCCTGTGTGCTGAGGGTGTCAGATTCTTGTCCAGTTCTGGCATTTAGGTCGCCACAGACTAGTACATGTCCCTGGGCCTGGAAATGATTCATTTCCCTCTCCAGGACATTTTTCTCTGTTAAGATCATTTCCTTTTGAATTTCTAGCCAAATGTAAAATGTTCCTGTTTTGATTAATTTAAATGAGTGAGTTTGGTCTTGTCACGGCCGTTGTAAGGAGGAGACCAAGGTGCAGCGTGGTATGCGTACATTCTTCTTTATTTAAGAATGAACACTGAACAAACGAACAAAATGAACCGTGAAGCTAATAGGAGTAGTGCAGACAGGCAACTCAACATAGAACAAGAACCCACAAACACCAAAGAGAAAATGGCTACCTAAATATGATCCCCCAATCAGAGACAACAGATCCTTGGAATAGAATGACATCGCGCCCCCTGGCTATCAGATGGGCAGCAGGGAAAGAATGACATCGCCGCCCCCTGGCTACCAGATGGGGAGCGGGGAAAGAATGACATCGCCGCCCCCTGGCTACCAGATGGGGAGCGGGGAAAGAATGACATCGCCGCCCCCTGGCTACCAGATGGGGAGCGGGGAAAGAATGCCATCGCGCCCCCTGGCTACCAGATGGGGAGCGGGGAAAGAATGACATCGCCGCCCCCTGGCTACCAGATGGGGAGCGGGGAAAGAATGCCATCGCGCCCCCTGGCTACCAGATGGGGAGCGGGGAAAGAATGACATCGCCGCCCCCTGGCTACCAGATGGGGAGCGGGGAAAGAATGACATCGCCGCCCCCTGGCTACCAGATGGGGAGCGGGGAAAGAATGACATCGCCGCCCCCTGGCTACCAGATGGGGAGCGGGGAAAGAATGACATCGCCGGCCCCTGGCTACCAGATGGGGAGCGGGGAAAGAATGACATCGCGCCCCCTGGCTACCAGATGGGGAGCGGGGAAAGAATGACATCGCCGCCCCCTGGCTACCAGATGGGGAGCGGGGAAAGAATGACATCGCGCCCCCTGGCTACCAGATGGGGAGCAGGGAAAGAATGACATCGCGCCCCCTGGCTACCAGATGGGGAGCGGGGAAAGAATGACATCGCGCCCCCTGGCTACCAGATGGGGAGTGGGGAAAGAATGACATCGCCGCCCCCTGGCTACCAGATGGGGAGCGGGGAAAGAATGACATCGCGCCCCCTGGCTACCAGATGGGGAGCGGGGAAAGAATGACATCGCCGCCCCCTGGCTACCAGATGGGGAGCGGGGAAAGAATGACATCGCCGCCCCCTGGCTACCAGATGGGGAGCGGGGAAAGAATGCCATCGCGCCCCCTGGCTACCAGATGGGGAGCGGGGAAAGAATGACATCGCGCCCCCTGGCTACCAGATGGGGAGCGGGGAAAGAATGACATCGCGCCCCCTGGCTACCAGATGGGGAGCGGGGAAAGAATGACATCGCCGCCCCCTGGCTACCAGATGGGGAGCGGGGAAAGAATGCCATCGCGCCCCCTGGCTACCAGATGGGGAGCGGGGAAAGAATGACATCGCCGCCCCCTGGCTACCAGATGGGGAGCGGGGAAAGAATGACATCGCCGCCCCCTGGCTACCAGATGGGGAGCGGGGAAAGAATGCCATCGCGCCCCCTGGCTACCAGATGGGGAGCGGGGAAAGAATGACATCGCGCCCCCTGGCTACCAGATGGGGAGCGGGGAAAGAATGACATCGCGCCCCCTGGCTACCAGATGGGGAGCGGGGAAAGAATGACATCGCCGCCCCCTGGCTACCAGATGGGGAGCGGGGAAAGAATGCCATCGCGCCCCCTGGCTACCAGATGGGGAGCGAGGAAAGAATGACATCGCCGCCCCCTGGCTACCAGATGGGGAGCGGGGAAAGAATGACATCGCCGCCCCCTGGCTACCAGATGGGGAGCGGGGAAAGAATGCCATCGCGCCCCCTGGCTACCAGATGGGGAGCGGGGAAAGAATGACATCGCCGCCCCCTGGCTACCAGATGGGGAGCGGGGAAAGAATGACATCGCCGCCCCCTGGCTACCAGTTGGGGAGCGGGGAAAGAATGACATCGCCGCCCCCTGGCTACCAGATGGGGAGCGGGGAAAGAATGACATCGCCGCCCCCTGGCTACCAGATGGGGAGCGGGGAAAGAATGACATCGCGCCCCCTGGCTACCAGATGGGGAGCGGGGAAAGAATGACATCGCCGCCCCCTGGCTACCAGATGGGGAGCGGGGAAAGAATGCCATCGCGCCCCCTGGCTACCAGATGGGGAGCGGGGAAAGAATGACATCGCGCCCCCTGGCTACCAGATGGGGAGCGGGGAAAGAATGACATCGCGCCCCCTGGCTACCAGATGGGGAGCGGGGAAAGAATGACATCGCCGCCCCCTGGCTACCAGATGGGGAGCGGGGAAAGAATGACATCGCCGCCCCCTGGCTACCAGATGGGGAGCGGCGAAAGAATGACATCGCCGCCCCCTGGCTACCAGATGGGGAGCGGGGAAAGAATGCCATCGCGCCCCCTGGCTACCAGATGGGGAGCGGGGAAAGAATGACATCGCCGCCCCCTGGCTACCAGATGGGGAGCGGGGAAAGAATGACATCGCGCCCCCTGGCTACCAGATGGGGAGCGGGGAAAGAATGACATCGCCGCCCCCTGGCTACCAGATGGGGAGCGGGGAAAGAATGCCATCGCGCCCCCTGGCTACCAGATGGGGAGCGAGGAAAGAATGACATCGCCGCCCCCTGGCTACCAGATGGGGAGCGGCGAAAGAATGACATCGCCGCCCCCTGGCTACCAGATGGGGAGCGGGGAAAGAATGCCATCGCGCCCCCTGGCTACCAGATGGGGAGCGGGGAAAGAATGACATCGCCGCCCCCTGGCTACCAGATGGGGAGCGGGGAAAGAATGACATCGCCGCCCCCTGGCTACCAGATGGGGAGCGGGGAAAGAATGACATCGCGCCCCCTGGCTACCAGATGGGGAGCGGGGAAAGAATGACATCGCGCCCCCTGGCTACCAGATGGGGAGCGGGGAAAGAATGACATCGCCGCCCCCTGGCTACCAGATGGGGAGCGGGGAAAGAATGCCATCGCCGCCCCCTGGCTACCAGATGGGGAGCGAGGAAAGAATGACATCGCCGCCCCCTGGCTACCAGATGGGGAGCGGGGAAAGAATGACATCGCGCCCCCTGGCTACCAGATGGGGAGCGAGGAAAGAATGACATCGCCGCCCCCTGGCTACCAGATGGGGAGCGAGGAAAGAATGACATCGCCGCCCCCTGGCTACCAGATGGGGAGCGGGGAAAGAATGACATCGCGCCCCCTGGCTACCAGATGGGGAGCGAGGAAAGAATGCCATCGCCGCCCCCTGGCTACCAGATGGGGAGCGGGGAAAGAATGACATCGCGCCCCCTGGCTACCAGATGGGGAGCGAGGAAAGAATGACATCGCGCCCCCTGGCTACCAGATGGGGAGCGGGGAAAGAATGACATCGCCGCCCCCTGGCTACCAGATGGGGAGCGGGGAAAGAATGACATCGCCGCCCCCTGGCTACCAGATGGGGAGCGGGGAAAGAATGACATCGCCGCCCCCTGGCTACCAGATGGGGAGCGGGGAAAGAATGACATCGCCGCCCCCTGGCTACCAGATGGGGAGCGGGGAAAGAATGACATCGCCGCCCCCTGGCTACCAGATGGGGAGCGGGGAAAGAATGACATCGCGCCCCCTGGCTACCAGATGGGGAGCGGGGAAAGAATGACATCGCGCCCCCTGGCTACCAGATGGGGAGCGGGGAAAGAATGACATCGCCGCCCCCTGGCTACCAGATGGGGAGCGGGGAAAGAATGACATCGCGCCCCCTGGCTACCAGATGGGGAGCGGGGAAAGAATGACATCGCGCCCCCTGGCTACCAGATGGGGAGCGGGGAAAGAATGACATCGCGCCCCCTGGCTACCAGATGGGGAGCGGGGAAAGAATGACATCGCCGCCCCCTGGCTACCAGATGGGGAGCGGGGAAAGAATGACATCGCCGCCCCCTGGCTACCAGATGGGGAGCGGGGAAAGAATGACATCGCGCCCCCTGGCTACCAGATGGGGAGCGGGGAAAGAATGACATCGCCGCATCCTGGCTACCAGATGGGGAGCGGGGAAAGAATGACATCGCCGCCCCCTGGCTACCAGATGGGGAAAGGGGAAAGAATGCCATCGCGCCCCCTGGCTACCAGATGGGGAGCGGGGAAAGAATGACATCGCGCCCCCTGGCTACCAGATGGGGAGCGGGGAAAGAATGACATCGCGCCCCCTGGCTACCAGATGGGGAGCGGGGAAAGAATGACATCGCCGCCCCCTGGCTACCAGATGGGGAGCGGCGAAAGAATGACATCGCCGCCCCCTGGCTACCAGATGGGGAGCGGGGAAAGAATGCCATCGCGCCCCCTGGCTACCAGATGGGGAGCGGGGAAAGAATGACATCGCCGCCCCCTGGCTACCAGATGGGGAGCGGGGAAAGAATGACATCGCCGCCCCCTGGCTACCAGATGGGGAGCGGGGAAAGAATGACATCGCGCCCCCTGGCTACCAGATGGGGAGCGGGGAAAGAATGACATCGCGCCCCCTGGCTACCAGATGGGGAGCGGGGAAAGAATGACATCGCCGCCCCCTGGCTACCAGATGGGGAGCGGGGAAAGAATGCCATCGCCGCCCCCTGGCTACCAGATGGGGAGCGAGGAAAGAATGACATCGCCGCCCCCTGGCTACCAGATGGGGAGCGGGGAAAGAATGACATCGCGCCCCCTGGCTACCAGATGGGGAGCGAGGAAAGAATGACATCGCCGCCCCCTGGCTACCAGATGGGGAGCGAGGAAAGAATGACATCGCCGCCCCCTGGCTACCAGATGGGGAGCGGGGAAAGAATGACATCGCGCCCCCTGGCTACCAGATGGGGAGCGAGGAAAGAATGCCATCGCCGCCCCCTGGCTACCAGATGGGGAGCGGGGAAAGAATGACATCGCGCCCCCTGGCTACCAGATGGGGAGCGAGGAAAGAATGACATCGCGCCCCCTGGCTACCAGATGGGGAGCGGGGAAAGAATGACATCGCCGCCCCCTGGCTACCAGATGGGGAGCGGGGAAAGAATGACATCGCCGCCCCCTGGCTACCAGATGGGGAGCGGGGAAAGAATGACATCGCCGCCCCCTGGCTACCAGATGGGGAGCGGGGAAAGAATGACATCGCCGCCCCCTGGCTACCAGATGGGGAGCGGGGAAAGAATGACATCGCCGCCCCCTGGCTACCAGATGGGGAGCGGGGAAAGAATGACATCGCGCCCCCTGGCTACCAGATGGGGAGCGGGGAAAGAATGACATCGCGCCCCCTGGCTACCAGATGGGGAGCGGGGAAAGAATGACATCGCCGCCCCCTGGCTACCAGATGGGGAGCGGGGAAAGAATGACATCGCGCCCCCTGGCTACCAGATGGGGAGCGGGGAAAGAATGACATCGCGCCCCCTGGCTACCAGATGGGGAGCGGGGAAAGAATGACATCGCGCCCCCTGGCTACCAGATGGGGAGCGGGGAAAGAATGACATCGCCGCCCCCTGGCTACCAGATGGGGAGCGGGGAAAGAATGACATCGCCGCCCCCTGGCTACCAGATGGGGAGCGGGGAAAGAATGACATCGCGCCCCCTGGCTACCAGATGGGGAGCGGGGAAAGAATGACATCGCCGCATCCTGGCTACCAGATGGGGAGCGGGGAAAGAATGACATCGCCGCCCCCTGGCTACCAGATGGGGAGCGGGGAAAGAATGCCATCGCGCCCCCTGGCTACCAGATGGGGAGCGGGGAAAGAATGCCATCGCGCCCCCTGGCTACCAGATGGGGAGCGGGGAAAGAATGACATCGCGCCCCCTGGCTACCAGATGGGGAGCGGGGAAAGAATGACATCGCCGCCCCCTGGCTACCAGATGGGGAGCGGGGAAAGAATGCCATCGCGCCCCCTGGCTACCAGATGGGGAGCGAGGAAAGAATGACATCGCCGCCCCCTGGCTACCAGATGGGGAGCGGCGAAAGAATGACATCGCCGCCCCCTGGCTACCAGATGGGGAGCGGGGAAAGAATGCCATCGCGCCCCCTGGCTACCAGATGGGGAGCGGGGAAAGAATGACATCGCCGCCCCCTGGCTACCAGATGGGGAGCGGGGAAAGAATGACATCGCCGCCCCCTGGCTACCAGATGGGGAGCGGGGAAAGAATGACATCGCCGCCCCCTGGCTACCAGATGGGGAGCGGGGAAAGAATGACATCGCGCCCCCTGGCTACCAGATGGGGAGCGGGGAAAGAATGACATCGCGCCCCCTGGCTACCAGATGGGGAGCGGGGAAAGAATGACATCGCGCCCCCTGGTTACCAGATGGGGAGCGGGGAAAGAATGACATCGCCGCCCCCTGGTTACCAGATGGGGAGCGGGGAAAGAATGACATCGCCGCCCCCTGGTTACCAGATGGGGAGCGGGGAAAGAATGACATCGCGCCCCCTGGCTACCAGATGGGGAGCGGGGAAAGAATGACATCGCGCCCCCTGGCTACCAGATGGGGAGCGGGGAAAGAATGACATCGCGCCCCCTGGCTACCAGATGGGGAGCGGGGAAAGAATGACATCGCCGCCCCCTGGCTACCAGATGGGGAGCGGGGAAAGAATGACATCGCGCCCCCTGGCTACCAGATGGGGAGCGGGGAAAGAATGACATCGCGCCCCCTGGTTACCAGATGGGGAGCGGGGAAAGAATGACATCGCGCCCCCTGGTTACCAGATGGGGAGCGGGGAAAGAATGCCATCGCGCCCCCTGGCTACCAGATGGGGAGCGGGGAAAGAATGACATCGCCGCCCCCTGGTTACCAGATGGGGAGCGGGGAAAGAATGACATCGCCGCCCCCTGGTTACCAGATGGGGAGCGGGGAAAGAATGACATCGCCGCCCCCTGGTTACCAGATGGGGAGCGGGGAAAGAATGACATCGCCGCCCCCTGGTTACCAGATGGGGAGCGGGGAAAGAATGACATCGCGCCCCCTGGCTACCAGATGGGGAGCGGGGAAAGAATGACATCGCGCCCTCTGGCTACCAGATGGGGAGCGGGGAAAGAATGACATCGCCGCCCCCTGGCTACCAGATGGGGAGCGGGGAAAGAATGACATCGCGCCCCCTGGCTACCAGATGGGGAGCGAGGAAAGAATGACATCGCCGCCCCCTGGCTACCAGATGGGGAGCGAGGAAAGAATGACATCGCCGCCCCCTGGCTACCAGATGGGGAGCGAGGAAAGAATGACATCGCCGCCCCCTGGCTACCAGATGGGGAGCGAGGAAAGAATGCCATCGCCGCCCCCTGGCTACCAGATGGGGAGCGGGGAAAGAATGACATCGCCGCCCCCTGGCTACCAGATGGGGAGCGGGGAAAGAATGACATCGCGCCCCCTGGCTACCAGATGGGGAGCGAGGAAAGAATGCCATCGCCGCCCCCTGGCTACCAGATGGGGAGCGGGGAAAGAATGACATCGCCGCCCCCTGGCTACCAGATGGGGAGCGAGGAAAGAATGACATCGCGCCCCCTGGCTACCAGATGGGGAGCGGGGAAAGAATGACATCGCGCCCCCTGGCTACCAGATGGGGAGCGGGGAAAGAATGCCATCGCCGCCCCCTGGCTACCAGATGGGGAGCGAGGAAAGAATGACATCGCCGCCCCCTGGCTACCAGATGGGGAGCGAGGAAAGAATGACATCGCGCCCCCTGGCTACCAGATGGGGAGCGGGGAAAGAATGACATCGCGCCCCCTGGCTACCAGATGGGGAGCGGGGAAAGAATGACATCGCGCCCCCTGGCTACCAGATGGGGAGCGGGGAAAGAATGACATCACCGCCCCCTGGCTACCAGATGGGGAGCGAGGAAAGAATGCCATCGCCGCCCCCTGGCTACCAGATGGGGAGCGAGGAAAGAATGACATCGCCGCCCCCTGGCTACCAGATGGGGAGCGAGGAAAGAATGACATCGCGCCCCCTGGCTACCAGATGGGGAGCGGGGAAAGAATGCCATCGCCGCCCCCTGGTTACCAGATGGGGAGCGGGGAAAGAATGACATCGCCGCCCCCTGGCTACCAGATGGGGAGCGGGGAAAGAATGACATCGCCGCCCCCTGGCTACCAGATGGGGAGCGGGGAAAGAATGACATCGCCGCCCCCTGGCTACTAGATGGGGAGCGGGGAAAGAATGACATCGCCGCCCCCTGGCTACCAGATGGGGAGCGGGGAAAGCATGACATCGCCGCCCCCTGGTTACCAGATGGGGAGCGGGGAAAGCATGACATCGCCGCCCCCTGGTTACCAGATGGGGAGCGGGGAAAGAATGACATCGCCGCCCCCTGGCTACCAGATGGGGAGCGAGGAAAGAATGCCACTTAGTGAGTAATTTGGTGATGATGACACTGATCATTTTGTTGTCTACAGAGAAAAGGCAAAATTGTCTAGGCATCTTTACTCAGGCATCTTTACTCAGGCATCTTTACTCAGGCATCTTTACTCAGGCATCTTTACTCAGGCATCTTTACTCAGGCATCTTTACTCAGGCATCCCTACACAGGCATCCCTACACAGGCAACCCTACACAGGCAACCCTACTCAGGCATCTTTATTCAGGCATCTCTACACAGGCAACCCTACTCAGTCATCTTTACTCAGGCATCTCTACACAGGCAACCCTACACAGGCAACCCTACTCAGGCATCTTTACTCAGGCATCTCTACACAGGCAACCCTACTCAGGCATCTTTACTCAGGCATCTTTACTCAGGCATCTCTACACAGGCAACCCTACTCAGGCATCTCTACTCAGGCATCTCTACTCAGGCATCTCTACTCAGGCATCTCTACTCAGGCATCCCTACTCAGGCATCTCTACTCAGGCATCCCTACTCAGGCATCTCTGCTCAGGCATCTCTGCTCAGGCATCTCTACTCAGGCATCCCTACTCAGGCATCCCTACTCAGGCATCTCTTCTCAGGCATCCGAAAACATCCATGTCACACAGGTGAGTTTCAGACACTTCAAATGAAATGTTATTTGTCACCTGTGCCGAATACAACTGCTTACTTACAAGGCCTTAACCAACAATGCAGTTTTAAGAAAACATAAGTGTTAAGTAATAAATAGATAAGTAGAAAATAAAATGAAAAGTAACAAATAATTAAAGAACAGCAGGAAAATAACAATAGCGAGACTATATACAGGGGGTACCGAAACAGAGTCAATGTGGAGGCTATATACAGGGTGTACCGGTACAGAGTCAATGTGGAGGCTATATACAGGGGATACCGGTACAGAGTCAATGTGGAGGCTATATACAGGGGGTACCGGTACAGAGTCAATGTGGAGGCTATATACAGGGGGTACCGGTACAGAGTCAATGTGGAGGCTATATACAGGGGGTACCGAAACGGAGTCAATGTGCGGGTTAGTGAGTTTATTTGTATTTCTTTTTTTATTTAATCAGGTAGGCCAGTTGAGAACAAGTTCTCATTTACAACTGCGACCTTACCAAGATAAAGCAAAGCAGTGCGACAAACACAGAGTTACACATGGAATAAACAAACAAACTTTCTACTTTTAAACTCGGACAAAACAGAGATGCTTGTTCTAGGTCCCAAGAAACAAAGAGATCTTCTGTTAAATCTGACAATTCATCTTGATGGTTGTAAAGTCGTCTCAAATAAAACTGTGAAGGACCTCGGCATTACTCTTGACCCTGATCTCTCTTTTGACGAACATACCAAGACTGTTTCAAGGACAGCTTTTTTCCATCTACGTAACATTGCAAAAATCAAATTTTCTGTCCAAAAATGATGCAGAAAAATTAATCCATGCATTTGTTACTTCTAGGTTAGACTACTGCAATGCTCTACTTTCCGGCTACCCGGATAAAGCACTAAATAAACTTCAGTTAGTGCTAAATACGGCTGCTAGAATCCTGACTAGAACCAAGAAATTTGATCATATTACTCCAGTGCTAGCTTCCCTACACTGGCTTCCTGTTAAGGCAAGGACTGATTTCAAGGTTTTACTGTTAACCTATAAAGCGTTACATGGGCTTGCTCCTACCTATCTTTCCGAGTTGGTCCTGCCGTACATACCAATACGTACGCTACGGTCACAAGACGCAGGCCTCCTAATTGTCCCTAGAATTTCTAAGCAAACAGCGGGAGGCAGGGCTTTCTCCTATAGATCTCCATTTTTATGGAACAGTCTGCCTACCCATGTGAGAGACGCAGACTCGGTCTCAACCTTTAAGTCTTTACTGAAGACTTATCTCTTCAGTAGGTCAAATGATTGAGTGTAGTCTGGCCCAGGAGTGTGAAGGTGAACGGAAAGGCTCTGGAGCAACGAACCGCCCTTGCTGTCTCTGCCTGGCCGGTTCCCCTCTCTCCACTGGGATTCTCTGCCTCTAACCCTATTACAGGGGCTGAGTCACTGGCTTACTGGTGCTCTTTCATGCCGTCCCTGGGAGGGGTGCGTCACTTGAGTGGGTTGAGTTACTGACGTGATCTTCCTGTCTGGGTTGGCGCCCCCCCCTTGGTTTGTGCTGTGGTGGAGATCTTTGTTGGCTATACTCGGCCTTGTCTCAGGATTATAAGTTGGTGGTTGAAGATATCCCTCCAGTGGTGCGGGGGCTGTGCTTTGGCAAAGTGGGTGGGGTTATATCCTTCCTATTTGGCCCTGTCCGGGGGTATCTTCGGATGGGGCCACAGTGTCTCCTGACCGCTCCTGTCTCAGCCTCCAGTATTTATGCTGCAGTAGTTTGTGTCGGGGGGCTAGGGTCAGTTGGTTATACCTGGAGTACTTCTCCTGTCTTATCCAGTGTCCTGTGTGAATTTAAGTATGCTTTCTCTAATTCTCTCTTTCTTTCTCTCTCTCTGAGAACCTGAGCCCTAGGACCATACGTCAGGACTACCGGGCATGACGACTCCCTGCTGTCCCCAGTCCGCCTGGCCTTGCTGCTATTCCAGTTTCAACTGTTCTGCCTGCGGTTACGGAACCCCTACCTGTCCCAGACCTGCTGTTTTCAACTCTTAATGATCGGCTATGAAAAGCCAACAGATTTATTCCTGATTATTATTTGACCATGCTTGTCATTTATGAACATTTTGAAAATCTTGGCTCTCTCTAATTTTCTCCTTCTCTCTTTCTTTCTCTCGGAGGACCTGAGCCCTGGGACCATACGTCGGGACTGCCGGGCGTGGTGGCTCCTTGCTGTTTTCAACTCTTAATGATCGGCTATGAAAAGCCAACTGAAAATTATCCATGATTATTATTTGACCATGCTTGTCACTTATGAACATTTTTGAACATCTTGGCCATGTTCTGTTATTATCTCCACCCGGCACAGCCAGAAGAGGACTGGCCACCCCTCATAGCCTGGTTCCTCTCTAGGTTTCTTCCTAGGTTTTGGCCTTTCTAGGGAGTTTTTCCTAGCCACCGTGCTTCTACACCTGCATTCTAGCTGTTTGGGGTTTTAGACTGGGTCTCTGTACAGCACTTCGAGATATTAGCTGATGTACGAAGGGCTATATAAAATAAACTTGATTGATTGATTGACATACAGTCGATAACACAATAGAAAAGTCTATATACAGTGTGTGCAAATGAGGTAAGATTAGGGAGGTAAGGCAATAAATAGGCCATGGTGGCGAAGTAATTACAATATAGCAATTAAACACTGGAATGGTACATGTGCAGAAGATGAATGTGCAAGTAGAGATACTGGGGTGCAAAGGAGCAAAAAAATAACAATATGGGGATGAGGTAGTTGGGTGGGCTATTTACAGATGGGCTGTGTACAGGTGCAATGATTGGTAAGCTGCTCTGACAGCTGATTAAAGCTAGTGAGGGAGATATGAGTCTCCAGGTTCAGTGATTTTTGCAGATCGTTCCAGTCATTGGCAGCAGAGAACTGGAAGGAAAGGCGGCCAAAAGAGGAATTGGCTTTGGGGGTGACCAGTGAAATATACCTGCTGGAGCACGTGCTACGGGTGGGTGTTGCTATGGTGACCAGTTGAGCTGAGATAAGGCGGGGCTTTACCTAGCAAAGACTTATAGATGACCTGAAGCCAGTGGGTTTGGCGATGAATATGAAGCGAGGCTCAGCCAATGAGAGCATACAGGTTGCAGTGGTGGGTAGTATATGGGGCTTTGGTGACAAAACGGATGGCACTGTGATAAACTGCATCCAATTTGCTGAGTAGAGTGTTGGAGGCTATTTTTGTAAATGACATCGCCGAAGTCAAGAATCGGCAGGATAGTCAGTTTTACGAGGGTATGTTTGGCAGCATGAGTGAAGGATGCTTTGTTGCGAAATAGGAAGCCGATTCTAGATTGAATTTTGGATTGGAGATGTTTAATGTGAGTCTGAAAGGAGAGTTTACAGTCTAACCAGACACCTAGGTATTTGTAGTTGTCCACATATTCTAAGTCAGAACCGTCCAGAGTAGTGATGCTGGACGGGCGGGCAGGTGCGGGCAGCGATCGGTTGAAGAGCGTGCATTTAAGAGCAGTTGGAGGCCACGGAAGGAGAGTTGTATGGCATTGAAGCTCGTCTGGAGGTTTGTTAACACAGTGTCCAAAGAAGGGCCAGACGTATACAGAATGGTGTTGTCTTATTGCCTATATGAAGGCCTATCTTGACAATGTTACGATAATGGTATAGGATGTGAAAAGGTAGACGGCCATGTCGGTCTATTTTATAGTTTAATTCAAACTGCAGGTTCAGTCCAGGGCCAGTAGGTGTCGCTATAGCTTTATAATTGAAATAGCTGCAGTTCTCTTTAATGGGTCATCACACACATTAACAGTCAGACTAAAATCAGAAAACGTAGGCCTATTCCTAAATTTGGTAAGAGGCTATGGGTCTCTCTCTAAAATGTTAACCATCATACAAACAGAAACAGATGGATGGGTCTTTTCTTTGGACTATTTTTAAATTGAGCGATTCATCTGTCCACCCCAACATTTATTAGGCCCAGTGCCCATGAAATTACCCTAATTTGCATATTACATTATTCTTTTGCGTTATCGCTGTCATCTCACAATGACATGTCCAGATGATCATGACATTAAAGGATAATTATAGGCAAAGCATAGTAACCGGCATCTGCCTTGTCGCATAATTTCACAATATCTCAGGACTATTGAAACGAATTGACAGTCTGTGAGAAAATCGAACAATGCTGCGGTCTCGTGGGAGCGCCGGTAAATCAATAAAAACCCATAACCGCTCATCTGCTCCTGCATCCGTCTCCGCGCGCCACCTCTCACGGATAGAACACCCGATGGAAGACACGCGTCTCGTGACGAACGGAAACACAGATGATCTATTAATATTGTTCTAACAATGAAAATAAATGTCTTTAAAAAATGGATGGTATTCGGGAGGAGGCAAGAGCAGGTGGGCCCATGCTAGCCAATGAGAGGACAGATACGCGTGTGAACAATAGGCACAACGGTTTCCACTAGTTAGCCCAGCCACAAAGTCAAATGGTCAATATCCTAAAAATGTATGAAACAAAAATGTGCCTTTTGGTTTTCATTTAAGGTTAGGAGTAGGCATAGCATAAGGTTAGAAGTGTGGTTAATGTTATGGTTCAATTTAAAATCACATTTTAAAATAATATAAATTATAGAAACAGGCGGGGTTTATGACTTTGTGTTTGTGGTAACTAAACACGACCAGTCACAACTCCTATATTAAGTGGTTTCTGTCAAAGTTGCTCGGGATGTCACGTGTCCTACATTTATCGTAACAACCTAATCATTACAAAACTTCTATTCGATCAATCAAATAAGCCAAACGTAGCAAATAAGCCATTACATGTTTTGTCAAATTCAACAGTTGACCTCCATGCAAAACTCCTCGCTTGGTGAGCGAAACAAAAAAAAGCCTACTGCTGGAGAAGACAGATTTTGGGCACAGTTATCCCTCTAGCTTCTCCTCTTCCTCTCTGAGGGAAATTAGCATCTGCTTCCGCTGATAATGAAGGCCTTTTTTAGAATAGGGGGTAGCCAAACGTTAAATGTCATACAAATTTAATTTGAATGTTTAGGAAATGGGCCGACTAATATGCGATGAAATTATTAAATGTGATTACAACTCTATGAACACTGGGATAATTCTACAACAACTACTTATCCATTCTAGCTATACACACAGTCTACCAGAAGACTATGGAACTATAACAACTACTTATCCATTCTAGCTATACACACAGTCTACCAGAAGACTATGGAACTATAACAACTACTTATCCATTCTAGCTATACACACAGTCTACCAGAAGACTATGGAACTATAACAACTACTTTCATAGTAATATTTCTCACTGTTTAGGCAGAGAGAGACATGCATAGAGAGATGGCGGGAGAGAGAGATACATGCATAGAGAGATGGCAGGAGAGAGAGAGAGACATGCATAGAGAGATGGCAGGAGAGAGAGAGAGACATGCATAGAGAGATGGCGGGAGAGAGAGAGACATGCATAGAGAGATGGCGGGAGAGAGAGAGAGACATGCATAGAGAGATGGCGGGAGAGAGAGAGAGAGACATGCATAGAGAGATGGCGGGAGAGAGAGAGAGGCATGCATAGAGAGATGGCGGGGAGAGAGAGACATGCATAGAGAGATGGCGGGAGAGAGAGAGAGACATGCATAGAGAGATGGCGGGAGAGAGAGAGAGGCATGCATAGAGAGATGGCGGGAGAGAGAGAGAGACATGCATAGAGAGATGGCGGGAGAGAGAGAGACATGCATAGAGAGATGGCGGGAGAGAGAGAGAGAGAGATACATGCATAGAGAGATGGCGGGAGAGAGAGAGATACATGCATAGAGAGATGGCGGGAGAGAGAGAGAGACATGCATAGAGAGATGGCGGGAGAGAGAGAGACATGCATAGAGAGATGGCGGGAGAGAGAGAGAGAGAGATACATGCATAGAGAGATGGCGGGAGAGAGAGATACATGCATAGAGAGATGGCGGGAGAGAGAAAGAGACATGCATAGAGAGATGGCGGGAGAGAGAGAGAGACATGCATAGAGAGATGGCGGGATAGAGAGAGAGGCATGCATAGAGAGATGGCGGGGAGAGAGAGAGAGACATGCATAGAGAGATGGCGGGAGAGAGAGAGAGATACATGCATAGAGAGATGGCGGGAGAGAGAGATACATGCATAGAGAGATGGCGGGAGAGAGAGAGAGACATGCATAGAGAGATGGCAGGAGAGAGAGAGAGACATGCATAGAGAGATGGCGGGAGAGAGACATGCATAGAGAGATGGCGGGAGAGAGACATGCATAGAGAGATGGCGAGAGAGAGAGACATGCATAGAGAGATGGCGGGAGAGAGAGAAAGAGACATGCATAGAGAGATGGCGGGAGAGAGAAAGAGACATGCATAGAGAGATGGCGGGAGAGAGAGAGAGACATGCATAGAGAGATGGCAGGAGAGAGAGAGAGACATGCATAGAGAGATGGCGGGAGAGAGACATGCATAGAGAGATGGCGAGAGAGAGAGACATGCATAGAGAGATGGCGGGAGAGAGAGAAAGAGACATGCATAGAGAGATGGCGGGAGAGAGAAAGAGACATGCATAGAGAGATAGCGGGAGAGAGAGAGAGAGACATGCATAGAGAGATGGCGGGAGAGAGAGAGACATGCATAGAGAGATGGCGGGAGAGAGACATGCATAGAGAGATGGCGAGAGAGAGAGACATGCATAGAGAGATGGCGGGAGAGAGAGAGACATGCATAGAGAGATGGCGGGAGAGAGAGAGAGACATGCATAGAGAGATGGCGGGAGAGAGAGAGAGACATGCATAGAGAGAGAGCGGGGGAGAGAGAGAGACATGCATAGAGAGATGGCGGGAGAGAGAGAGAGACATGCATAGAGAGAGAGCGGGGAGAGAGAGAGACATGCATAGAGAGATGGCGGGAGAGAGAGAGAGAGACATGCATAGAGAGATGGCGGGAGAGAGAGATACATGCATAGAGAGATGGCGGGAGAGAGAGATACATGCATAGAGAGATGGCGGGAGAGAGAGAGAGAGAGAGACATGCATAGAGAGATGGCGGGAGAGAGAGATACATGCATAGAGAGATGGCGGGAGAGAGAGATACATGCATAGAGAGATGGCGGGAGAGAGAGAGAGACATGTGTGTGTGTGTGTGTATGTATACTGTGTGTATTTTTACTGTGTGTGTATGTATACTGTGTGTGTATGTATAGTGTGTGTGTATGTATTGTGTGTGTGTGTGTGTGTGTGTGTGTATGTATGTATACTGTGTGTGTGTATGTGTGTGTATACTGTGCGTGTATGTATACTGTGTGTGTGTTGTGTGTGTATACTGTGTGTGTATGTATACTGTGTGTGTTTATGTGTGTGTATACTGTGCGTGTATGTATACTGTGTGTGTTTATGTGTGTGTATACTGTGCGTGAATGTATACTGTGTGTGTATACTGTGTGTGTGTATACTGTGTGTGTGTGTGTACACTGTGTGTGCTCCCTAGTGTCAAAGCGCTCAGCTTTATTAAGTGATATTGCTCAGCACTACAGGGCCGTTTATAATCAACTTATTCCAGAGCAATCTAATTTTCATCCACAGAGTGGAGAGCGGCAGAGTGTTTGTGTGTGTGTTTGTCCGTCCTGTGTGTGTATTGGTGTGTATGTGTGTTTGATGTGGATGTGTTGTGAGTGTATTCATGAGTGTGTGCTGTGCAGGCCAATGCTCTCTGCCACCACAGTCTCAGATAGAGCTGTCATTGAGTGTAATGAGCTTGCAGCATTGACAGCATCGAGGGCAGATCATGACATAGCCATGGGTTCCCAACCGACCAACCCCAGTCAGTTCTAATGGTCTGACCCCGATTGACCCCTGGGTTCCCAACCGACCAACCCCAGTCAGTTCTAATGGTCTGACCCCGAGTGACCCCTGGGTTCCCAACCGACCAACCCCAGTCAGTTCTAATGGTCTGACCCCGAGTGACCCCTGGGTTCCCAACCGACCAACCCCAGTCAGTTCTAATGGTCTGACCCCGAGTGACCCCTGGGTTCCCAACCGACCAACCCCAGTCAGTTCTAATGGTCTGACCCTGAGTGACCCCTGAGCCCAGTCTCCACCGTTGCATGGGCCTTACTTAAGTCTGTCCTGTGATGAGTTAGTGAGAGTTATTCTGGTCTGTCAGGTCGTATGGCTTATTGATGAGGATCAGCCTCCTGCGCTGTACAGAGACATCTATCTGCATATATAAATGGGTTTTGGTCTGTACAGACAGAGACATCTATCTGCATATATAAATGGGTTTTGGTCTGTACAGACAGACATCTATCTGCATATATAAATGGGTTTTGGTCTGTACAGACAGACATATATCTGCATATATAAATGGGTTTTGGTCTGTACAGACAGAGACATCTATCTGCATATATAAATGGGTTTTGGTCTGTACAAACAGAGACATCTATCTGCATATATAAATGGGTTTTGGTCTGTACAGACAGAGACATCTATCTGCATATAAAAATGGGTTTTGGTCTGTACAGACAGAGACATCTATCTGCATATATAAATGGGTTTTGGTCTGTACAGACAGACATCTATCTGCATATATAAATGGGTTTGGTCTGCTGGTGTCCTGGGCTCAGGGGTGTAGAGACAGACAGACCAGAGTCCTGTGATTCGTTGATGCTGCTCTCTTCCAGCCGTGTGTGTGTGTGTGTGTGTGTGTGTGTGTGTGTGTGTTAACTCTGTTCTAAGAGCGTTTTTGTGTCTTCTCAGCATCCCCCTCTCTCTCTCTTTCTCTGCCCTTTTTCTAGAGTCTGTTTCCATAGAAACAAGGTGCAGGATGCCTAAGAGAATCTGAGAAAGAGGGATGTCCAAATCAAAGCTGGTCTGCTTCAGATACTGAGACTGTCTAATTTCACCATGTGACACGCCTTCCACCAAAAACCGTTCTCATTCCAATGTTAGTTACACCATATTTTAGTTCATATGTCAATATGTTCTGGTCATCATTGAAAAATGACAAATTGGACAGACTCAGGTAACAATGATGATGATGGCAGACACAGCTTTTATCCTGCAGGTGTAGCTAGAATAGCTCAGTGTGATGGATGAGTGACACACACAGTATCAGTATCTGTTGGACCAGACCTCCAGGTCTATCCGGACCTCTACCCTCCTGACTCTGTGTCTCCCGTCTCTGTTCAGCTACTACATGTGGATTCACTTATAGCTCTTTGATGGACGTAGCTGGGCTCTCTTATTTATTTTTACTTTTTTATTTTACCTTTATTTTACTAGGCAAGTCAGTCAAGAACAAATTCTTATTTTCAATGACGGCCTAGGAACAGTGGGTTAACTGCCTGTTCAGGGGCAGAACCTTTCGGTTACTAGTCCAACACTCTAACCACTAGGCTACCCTGTCGCCCCCAGCTCTTTAATGGATGTAGCTGGGCTCTTTAGGATGTGTGTGTATCAGAGAGAGACAGAGGGAAGCTATGGGGGAGGGGGGTCAAAGAGACACTCTAGTGTTCTTATTTGGCGTATAGCTGTCACCATCCCCCGTCCTGCCACTCACACACACATGCCCAACCCCCAAACACACACACACACACACACACACACACACACACACACACACACACACACACACACACACACACACACACACACACACACACACACACACACACACACACACACACATGCCCACCCCTCAAACACACACACACACACACATGCCCACCCCCCAAACACACTCACACACACATGCCCACCCCCTAAACACACACACACACACTCGATCGACTCTCCTCCCACCCTCCAATACTCCCCTGGCCGCCTTGCCCTGTGATGTGGCACTAACTCATTCAATGACAGTGTCAGTGGGCCAGCCAGCCTTCTCCCTCTCCCCAACAGCCCAAGGCTAGATTAGCGTCCCACTCCCAGCTCTGACCCAGACCAGTGTGAATCACCGAGGCCTGGGTAGAGGGCACAGGAAGCCTGGGCACGCAACACACAGCTGGGGAGGGTCAGAGTGTTGGTCACCAGGCGCCCAGGAGCAGAGAGGGATGTAATGTACTGTGTGTCACTACTACTGCTCTGTCTTGACCTGGCAGTCACAGTCCACCCCTGAATCACTCATACAGTCACTACAGCAGTGTGATGTTGTGATGATAACTACAGTATAACTATAAAAACCTGTGTGTGTGTAATGTACTGTCACCCTCTCTGTTCCTCAGGAACCACACACACACACACACACACACACACACACACACACACACACACACACACACACACACACACACACACACACACACACACACACACAAACACCTCACCGAATGTTGGTCTGCCCTTCGTCTGCCCTTCGTCTGCCCTTCATCTGCCCTTCGTCTGCCCTTCGTCTGCTCTCCATTCAGCGCAGTGTGTTTTAGGGCCACCAGCTGACTGCCAACATTCTTGTGCAATTCTACATGTAGAATCGGTTTGCACTTGGTTTGTAAATTACGCCTGGCACTCTGTTCAGAGGTGCTATTTACTCTCCGCCGGCAAAAGCTACCGGTGCGTCCCTGCCTTAAACTGGACCTCACTGTCATAGCATGCCTCGCTCCCTCACACTCACTGTAGTGGAGGGGTTGAATGTGTGAAGTGAACCTTGTCTCTGTGAGAGGGCTCCCTCACACTCACTGTAGTGGAGGGGTTGAATGTGTGAAGTGAATCTTGTCTCTGTGAGAGGGCTCCCTCACACTCACTGTAGTGGAGGGGTTGAATGTGTGAAGTGAATCTTGTCTCTGTGAGAGGGCTCCCTCACACTCACTGTAGTGGAGGGGTTGAATGTGTGAAGTGCACCTTGTCTCTGTGAGAGGGCTCCCTCACACTCACTGTAGTGGAGGGGTTGAATGTGTGAAGTGGACCTTGTCTCTGTGAGAGGGCTCCCTCACACTCACTGTAGTGGAGGGGTTGAATGTGTGAAGTGAACCTTGTCTCTGTGAGAGGGCTCCCTCACACTCACTGTAGTGGAGGGGTTGAATGTGTGAAGTGCACCTTGTCTCTGTGAGAGAGCTCCCTCACACTCACTGTAGTGGAGGGGTTGAATGTGTGAAGTGGACCTTGTCTCTGTGAGAGGGCTCCCTCACACTCACTGTAGTGGAGGGGTTGAATGTGTGAAGTGCACCTTGTCTCTGTGAGAGGGCTCCCTCACACTCACTGTAGTGGAGGGGTTGAATGTGTGAAGTGAACCTTGTCTCTGTGAGAGGGCTCCCTCACACTCACTGTAGTGGAGGGGTTGAATGTGTGAAGTGCACCTTGTCTCTGTGAGAGAGCTCCCTCACACTCACTGTAGTGGAGGGGTTGAATGTGTGAAGTGGACCTTGTCTCTGTGAGAGGGCTCCCTCACACTCACTGTAGTGGAGGGGTTGAATGTGTGAAGTGCACCTTGTCTCTGTGAGAGGGCTCCCTCACACTCACTGTAGTGGAGGGGTTGAATGTGTGAAGTGAACCTTGTCTCTGTGAGAGGGTCACTCAATTATTAATGTCAACGAAATATGAACAAAGAGACAGATCCTGCTAATTCCATCCACTGTGTTCTCTGTCTCTCTCGCACCCTCTCTCTCTATCACTCTCTATCACTTGCTCTCTCTCTCGCTCTCTCTCTTTCTCTCTCTATCACTCTCTCTCTTTCGCTCTGGAGGTGTATGAGTAGGGTGGAGACAGGGAGGGGTTTGGCTGTCTGTCTCTGCATTGTCCAAGGAGAGAGAAACACACACACACACGCACGCACGCACGCACGCACGCACGCACGCACGCACACACACACACACACAGTCTGACCTAGATGAAGTCCTAACCTGCTGACTCTGTGCTTGGCTGCTCTCTCTGTCTCCTCTTTCTTTATCTCTGTCTCCTCTTTCTTTATCTCTGTCTCCTCTTTCTTCATCTCTGTCTCCTCTTTATCTCTGTCTCCTCTTTCTTTATCTCTGTCTCCTCTTTATCTCTGTCTCCTCTTTATCTCTGTCTCCTCTTTCTTTATCTCTGTGTCCTCTTTATCTCTGTCTCCTCTTTCTTTATCTCTGTCTCCTCTTTCTTCATCTCTGTCTCCTCTTTATCTCTGTCTTCTCTTTCTTTATCTCTGTCTCCTCTTTATCTCTGTCTCCTCTTTCTTCATCTCTGTCTCCTCTTTCTTTATCTCTGTCTCCTCTTTCTTCATCTCTGTCTCCTCTTTATCTCTGTCTCCTCTTTCTTTATCTCTGTCTCCTCTTTCTTTATCTCTGTCTCCTCTTTCTTTATCTCTGTCTCCTCTCTTTCTGCCAACTTCAAATTGAGGCTAGCGTTATTGGCATAACAGGAGTGAATCACTGATGCCAAACCAATACACTGAGGAACAATAATTGGCCTCTTCCTCCCTCGCTCTTCCTCTCCCTCATCTCTCTCTGTTCACTGGATGACTGGATGGGTTGAGATGGACTACCCTCCTCGTTATGACACACACGCACACACACACGCACACACATACACGCACACACACACACTCCTGGCTGCAGTGTAAGAGCCTTTGTCTGTAGAACCACTATTACTGAGAACAGAGGGGCCTACTGTACTGTAGCTTATCAGCCCTTAACAAGAGCCAGCGAGACACACACACACACACACACACACACACACACACACACACACACACACACACACACACACACACACACACACACACACACACACACACACACACACACACACACACACACACACACACACACACACACACACACAGGACTGTTTCGCTAGCACAGAATGGAATATGTTGCGGGATTTATCCAATAGCATTGAGGAGTTTACCACATCAGTCACCGGCTTCATTAGTAAGTGCATCAACGACGTTGTCCCCACAGAGACCATACGTATATATCCCAATCAGAAGCATGGATTACAGGCAACATCTGCACTGAGCAAAAGGCTAGAGCTGCAGAGATGGTTGTCTTTCTGGAAGGTTCTCCTTTCTCCACAGATTAACTCTGGAGCTCTGTCAGAGTGACCATTGGGTTCTTGGTCACCTCCCCGACCAAGGCCCTTCTCCCCCGATTGCTCAATTTGGCCAGGTGACCAGCTCTAGGAAGAGTCTTGGTGGTTCCAAACTTCCTCCATTTAAAATTGATGGAGGCCACTGTGTTCATGGGGACCGTCAATGCTGCAGACATTGTTTCGTACCCTTCCCCAGGTCTGTGCCTCGACACAATCCTGTCTCGGAGCTCAATTTCGAGTCTCATAGTAAAAGATCTGAATACTTATGTAAATAAGGTATTTATGTTTTTTGATTTTAACACATTTGCAAAACAATTCTAAAAACCTGTTTTTGCTTTGTCATTAAGGGGTATTGTGTGTAGATTGATGAGGAACACGTTTTATAAAATACATTTTAGAATAAGTCTGTAACGTAACCAAATGTGGATAAAGTCAAGGGTGTACTTTTCTTATTTTTTCTGTATATATGCATTGTATATACAGGGGGTACTGGTACAGAGTCGAGATGCTGGGGTACAGGTTAGTCAAGATGATTGAGGTAATATGTACATGTAGGTAGGGGTAAAGTGACTACGCATAGATAATAAATAGCGAGTAGCAGCAGTGTAAAATAAAAAAAAGGGGGGGGGGTGTCAATGCAAATAGTCGGGTTAGCCGTTTTATCAGCTGTACAGCAGTGTTATGGGGGTAGAAGATGTTAAGAAGCCTTTTGGACCAAGACTTGGTGCTCCGGTACCGCCTGCCATGTGGTAGCAGAGAGAACAGTCTATGAATCGGGTGGCTAGATTCTTCTGCAATTTTCAGGGCCTTCCTCTGACCACGCCTGGTATAGAGATCCTAGATGGCAGGAAGCTTGGCCCCAGTGATGTACTGGGCTGTCCGCACTACCCTCTCTAGTGCCTTGCTGTCGGAGGCCAAGCAGTTGCCATACCAGGCGGTGATGCAATCAGTCAAGATGCTCTCGATGGTGCAGCTGTAGAACTTTTTTGTTGTTGGTCAAACAGTCATGGGTGAACAGGGAGTACAGGAGGGACTAAGCACGCACCCCTGAGGGCCCCCCGTGTTGAAGATCAGTGTGGCAGATGTGTTGTTGCCTACCCTTACCACCTGGGGGACGGCCCGTCAAGAAGTCCAGGATCCAATTGCAGAGGAAAGTGTTTAGTCCCAGGGTCCTTAGCTTAATGATGAGCTTTGAGGGCACTATGGTGTTGAACTCTGAGCTGTAGTCAATGAACAATATTCTCACATAAGTGTTCCTTTTGTCCAGGTGGGAAAGGACAGTGTGGAGTGCAATAGAGATTGCATCATCTGTGGATCTGTTGGGGCGGTATGCAAATTGGAGTGGGTCTAGGGTTTCCTGGGATGATGGTGTTGATGTGAGCCATGACCAGTCTTTCAAAGCACTTCATGGCTACAGACGTGAGTGCTACGAGTCGGTAGTCATTTAGGCAGGTTACCTTGGCGACTTTGGTGTGGAGGAGCAGATTCCTGTTTGGAAGGCCCTACGTCACACACACGCACACGCGCACGCGCACACACGCCCATGCACAACTGCACATGCACACTCTCAGTATCCTTGTGATGTCCGCCTGTTGAGATGAGAAAACTAGATAGACTGTAGAATAGCCAGCAGCATAGGTGGAGGACTAGTTAGTCTATTGGCTTGTCAGTATAGACAGTGTGTATCTCCCATCCCCTCCCTGCAGCCAATCGGTGAACTAAAGACTCTTACGTAATCCTACTCAATTGAAACGGTGACGGAGAGAGAGAGGGTAGAGAACAGGGTTTATTTAAGAATGGGAATCAGCTTAGAGACTTCAAAGCTACTAATACAGAAGCAGTATGTGATGTATGTGGGATTATAGAGAGAGACATCAAACAATGACAATGAGAATATATTACAGCATCATCCTCCTCTCTATTTCATCTGTGCCATGGTTCCTTCCTGCTTTCAGTCACAATTCTTCAAAAGAGGAATTTTAAGTCTCCTTAGTTTACCTGATAGTTCACTTCCCTGTCTCTCTGTCTCTCTGTCTCTCTGTCTCTCTCTCTCTCTCTCGCTCTCTCGCTCTCTCGCTCTCTCGCTCTCTCGCTCTCTCGCTCTGTCTCTCTGTCTCTGTCTCTCTGTCTCTCTGTCTCTTTGTGTCTCTGTGTCTCTGTCTCTCTGTGTCTCTGTCTCTGTCTCTGTCTCTGTCTCTGTCTCTCTCTCTGTGTCCCTCTCTCCACTCTCTCTCTCTCTCTCTCTCCACTCTCTCTCTCTCTCTCTCTCTCTCTCTCTCTCTCTCTCTCTCTCTCTCTCTCTCTCTCTCTCTCTCTCTCGTGCGCGCTCCCCTCCATTCCCTTTCTCCTCTGTTTCCTCTCTTCCATTTCTATATATACAGTATATATATCTATATATATATATATACTGTATGTTTGTCCCTGTCACTTCTGTAACAGACCAAGCGTTTGGGCTTCGGCCTCCATGCTGTTACTGTGTTCCGTTCTCTACTACTGCTCCTCTCTCAGGATGATGCTGGGTCAGGAGACGGTGCTGTTGATATACAGGATGATGCTGGGTCAGGAGACTGTGCTGTTGATATACAGGATGATGCCGGGTCAGGAGACGGTCCTGTTGATATACAGGGTGATGCTGGGTCAGGAGACGGTGCTGTTGATAAACAGGATGATGCTGGGTCAGGAGACGGTGCTGTTGATATACAGGATGATGCTGGGTCAGGAGACGGTGCTGTTGATATACAGGATGATGCTGGGTCAGGAAACGGTGCTGTTGATATACAGGATGATGCTGGGTCAGGAGACGTTACTGTTGATATACAGGAGGATGCTGGGTCAGGAGAAGGTGCAGTTGATATACAGGAGGATGCTGGTTCAGGAGACGGTGCTGTTGATATACAGGATGATGCTGGGTCAGGAGACGGTGCTGTTGATATATAGGATGATGCCGGGTCAGGAGACGGTGCTGTTGATATACAGGATGATGCCGGGTCAGGAGACGGTGCTGTTGATATACAGGATGATGCCGGGTCCGGAGACGGTGCTGTTGATATACAGGATGATGCCGGGTCCGGATACGGTGCTGTTGATATACAGGATGATGCCGGGTCAGGAGACGGTGCTGTTGATATACAGGATGATTTCAGAGGAAGGCTATCAGTAAAGAACTTGTGTACAGGAAGTTTGATGTTGTGTAATTACTGTAAATACTAATGGTGTATTTTGCAAATGTGTCTCTGACCAAAGTAAATGTGAGGCCGGGACTTTATTTTCATGTTCAGTCCAACAACCTCATGCAGTGTGGTGTTGTGAATATACCGTGCAGCTTGGCATGCAGTGTGGTGTTGTGAATATACCGTGCAGCTTGGCATGCAGTGTGGTGTTGTGAATATACCGTGCAGCTTGGCATGCAGTGTGGTGTTGTGAATATACCGTGCAGCTTGGCATGCAGTGTGGTGTTGTGAATATACCGTGCAGCTTGGCATGCAGTGTGGTGTTGTGAATATACCGTGCAGCTTGGCATGCAGTGTGGTGTTGTGAATATACCGTGCAGCTTGGCATGCCGTGTGGTGTTGTGAATATACCGTGCAGCTTGGCATGCAGTGTGGTGTTGTGAATATACCGTGCAGCTTGGCATGCCGTGTGGTGTTGTGAATATACCGTGCAGCTTGGCATGCCGTGTGGTGTTGTGAATATACCGTGCAGCTTGGCATGCAGTGTGGTGTTGTGAATATACCGTGCAGCTTGGCATGCAGTGTGGTGTTGTGAATATACCGTGCAGCTTGGCATGCAGTGTGGTGTTGTGAATATACCGTGCAGCTTGGCATGCAGTGTGGTGTTGTGAATATACCGTGCAGCTTGGCATGCAGTGTGGTGTTGTGAATATACCGTGCAGCTTGGCATGCCGTGTGGTGTTGTGAATATACCGTGCAGCTTGGCATGCAGTGTGGTGTTGTGAATATACCGTGCAGCTTGGCATGCAGTGTGGTGTTGTGAATATACCGTGCAGCTTGGCATGCAGTGTGGTGTTGTGAATATACCGTGCAGCTTGGCATGCAGTGTGGTGTTGTGAATATACCGTGCAGCTTGGCATGCAGTGTGGTGTTGTGAATATACCGTGCAGCTTGGCATGCAGTGTGGTGTTGTGAATATACCGTGCAGCTTGGCATGCAGTGTGGTGTTGTGAATATACCGTGCAGCTTGGCATGCAGTGTGGTGTTGTGAATATACCGTGCAGCTTGGCATGCCGTGTGGTGTTGTGAATATACCGTGCAGCTTGGCATGCAGTGTGGTGTTGTGAATATACCGTGCAGCTTGGCATGCCGTGTGGTGTTGTGAATATACCGTGCAGCTTGGCATGCAGTGTGGTGTTGTGAATATACCGTGCAGCTTGGCATGCAGTGTGGTGTTGTGAATATACCGTGCAGCTTGGCATGCAGTGTGGTGTTGTGAATATACCGTGCAGCTTGGCATGCAGTGTGGTGTTGTGAATATACCGTGCAGCTTGGCATGCAGTGTGGTGTTGTGAATATACCGTGCAGCTTGGCATGCAGTGTGGTGTTGTGAATATACCGTGCAGCTTGGCATGCCGTGTGGTGTTGTGAATATACCGTGCAGCTTGGCATGCAGTGTGGTGTTGTGAATATACCGTGCAGCTTGGCATGCCGTGTGGTGTTGTGAATATACCGTGCAGCTTGGCATGCAGTGTGGTGTTGTGAATATACCGTGCAGCTTGGCATGCATTGTTTAGCCATTATTACAACATTGAAGGCTTATATCCCTGTGAATTTCAAATGCAATTTCGACATACATAAACTGTTGTGCCTTGTTGTTGTGCAGTATCTTTCATAACAACAGACTGTTATGAAATGGTCTGGCTGTTGGTGTAAAGCACTTAGGTAGTCACCTGTAGTTGACGTGAAGTGGGCATCGTACACTAACAGGCACTGCTGTCGCTGTGGCTGACAGAATGTGGTGGAAAACAGCACCACTTTGTGTCACGAGACAGTGTGTGTGTGTGTGTGTGTGTGTGTGTGTGTGTGTGTGTGTGTGTGTGTGTGTGTGTGTGTGTGTGTGTGTGTGTGTGTGTGTGTGTGTGTATATACACTGCTCAAAAAAATAAAGGGAACACTTAAACAACACAATGTAACTCCAAGTCAATCACACTTCTGTGAAATCAAACTGTCCACTTAGGAAGCAACACTGATTGACAATAAATTTCACATGCTGTTGTGCAAATGGAATAGACAAAAGGTGGAAATTATAGGCAATTAGCAAGACAACCCCAATAAAGGAGTGGTTCTGCAGGTGGTGACCACAGACCACTTCTCAGTTCCTATGCTTCCTGGCTGATGTTTTGGTCACTTTTGAATGCTGGCGGTGCTCTCACTCTAGTGGTAGCATGAGACGGAGTCTACAACCCACACAAGTGGCTCAGGTAGTGCAGTTCATCCAGGATGGCACATCAATGCGAACTGTGGCAAAAAGGTTTGCTGTGTCTGTCAGCGTAGTGTCCAGAGCATGCAGGCGCTACCAGGAGACAGGCCAGTACATCAGGAGACGTGGAGGAGGCCGTAGGAGGGCAACAACCCAGCAGCAGGACCGCTACCTCCGCCTTAGTGCAAGGAGGTGCACTGCCAGCGCCATGCAAAATGACCTCCAGCAGGCCACAAATGTGCATGTGTCAGCATATGGTCTCACAAGGGGTCTGAGGATCTCATCTCGGTACCTAATGGCAGTCAGGCTACCTCTGGCGAGCACATGGAGGGCTGTGCGGCCCCACAAAGAAATGCCACCCCACACCATGACTGACCCATCGCCAAACCGGTCATGCTGGAGGATGTTGCAGGCAGCAGAACGTTCTCCACGGCGTCTCCAGACTCTGTCACGTCTGTCACATGTGCTCATGTGCTCAGTGTGAACCTGCTTTCATCTGTGAAGAGCACAGGGCGCCAGTGGCGAATTTGCCAATCTTGGTGTTCTCTGGCAAATGCCAAACGTCCTGCACGGTGTTGGGCTGTAAGCACAACCCCCACCTGTGGACGTCGGGCCCTCATACCACCCTCATGGAGTCTGTTTCTGACCGTTTGAGCAGACACATGCACATTTGTGGCCTGCTGGAGGTCATTTTGCATGGCGCTGGCAGTGCACCTCCTTGCACTAAGGCGGAGGTACCGGTCCTGCTGCTGGGTTGTTGCCCTCCTACACGCCTATCCTCCACGTCTCCTGATGTACTGGCCTGTCTCCTGGTAGCGCCTGCATGCTCTGGACACTACGCTGACAGACACAGCAAACTTTTTTGCCACAGTTCGCATTGATGTGCCATCCTGGATGAACTGCACTACCTGAGCCACTTGTGTGGGTTGTAGACTCCGTCTCATGCTACCACTAGAGTGAGAGCACCGCCAGCATTCAAAAGTGACCAAAACATCAGCCAGAAAGCATAGGAACTGAGAAGTGGTCTGTGGTCACCACCTGCAGAATCACTCCTGTTTTGGGGGGTGTCTTGCTAATTGCCTATAATTTCCACCTTTTGTCTATTCCATTTGCACAACAGCATGTGAAATTTATTGTCAATCAGTGTTGCTTCCTAAGTGGACAGTTTGATTTCACAGAACTGTAATTGACTTGGAGTTACATTGTGTTGTTTAAGTGTTCCCTTTATTTTTTTGAGCAGTGTATATATATATATATGAGTATATGAGTGTGAATATATATACCGCACGAGTCTGTCTATGTATATGTGAGTGTTTGTGTGTTATAATCTGTGCATAATGTGTGTGTACGCCGGTGTGTACGGTGGCGTGTACGGTGGTTATGTGTGTGTGTACGGTGGTGTGTACGGTGGCGTGTACGGTGGTTATGTGTGTGTGTACGGTGGTGTGTACGGTGGCATGTACGGTGGCGTGTACGGTGGTGTGTACGGTGGTTATGTGTGTGTGTACGGTGGCGTGTACGGTGGTTATGTGTGTGTGTACGGTGGTGTGTACGGTGGCGTGTACGGTGGCGTGTACGCTGATGTGTACGCTGGCGTGTACGGTGGCGTGTACGCTGGCGTGTACGGTGGTGTGTGTGCCTGTGTTTATTCCAGGTCGTCGTTGTGTCAGTAGCAGCTTGTTCCCTCAGGCTGGAGGACTGTGGCTGATTCCTGTTACTGAATGGTCACCTAACCAGGAATCCTGCGCTGTCATGAAACTCTGTATGTGTGTAGCTATGCTTTAGTCCTCCAGGACCACAACAACCACCTGCTCCCTGCTGGAACCAACAAAGCCTCCTCAAATCAAGGCCTGTATTCGCAAAATGTCTCAGAGTAGGTGTGCTGATCTAAGATCAAGTCCCTCCTGTTAATATAATCTAGTTTGTTATGATCTAAAAGGAAAAACTGATCCTAGATCACCACCCCTTGTAATTACAACCACCTGGTCCCTGGTGGGAACCAACCAACATAAGCTCCCCAGCTCACAGTATGAGACCCAGAGAATAGGCTTTATCTTATCAAGACCGTAGAGCTAATTCTTTCATTCTTCGACTTTCTTTCATAACGCTGTTATCGAATCCCAGAAATCTCTTCCCCTTGTTCAGTCTTTTACAACTTAATGTTCAGGTATTTCCTCACCCTTGTTTTGTTTTAACTCTGTATTCTATTCTATATTGACTCAAAATGTTGTCCCTTAACTTGTCTAATTGAAAAATCAATCAAGGAAAAGTAGAATCAGAAGAAATGTCATGTTGAATTGAAGTGATGAATCATACTGACTGTGCTGCTGCTTTCACAGCAAGCTGGATTGGAAATCAGGCCATTTTATGTGACGTATGCATTTCATCCCAGATATGGTGTCGGTACAAATTTACAACGTGTCGGATGGGATTGGATCCCTTGAACATGAGTCACGGAGGATGAGGAAAGGATTTAGGACGTGTTTGGTTTCTGTAGAAGATGAATCATAAGCAGGTTGAAATCAGGATGGTTTTTGAAGCCAAAATCAGACAGAGGAAATCACATTTTGTAAAGTAGAACACATGCAGCACTTGTCTGGCTGACACCAAACTCCAAGTTCTCCTGACCTTATTCACCTTATTTAAGAACCCAGAAACAAAACAATGTCCGAACGTTCTGTTTTGTGGAGAACTTCCGTTGTGGCGTACTTGACATTTTGCGAACGTTATCTAACTAGCTCAAAATGCTGTGGGATCATACCAAGAAAAACCTTTCAAAGTCGAATGGCAAGTCTGTGCCACATCCGCAGATTATTTAAGAGTGGGAGGACGATATGAAAAAATGGCCACATATCACCTACGAAGACATCTTCAATTATTTTGTCTCGTCTCTTGGTGTGGATGGGTCAGAGACGAGGAGCTACAAAAGCACAGAGGCATATCAATACCTCCACAACGGCAAAGTTGGACGGGTGCTTATTCACTGTCTTGAGGATGACAACTTGGTGTTCCTCACAGCAGATTTCCAGCCCAGTCAGAGCAAAACACACCATCATTCTGCCTGGATTCTGGTATGATCTGTCGGCACGGTGGAGACTGCAGGGTGTTCATGTGTTGCAGGGGTAGTTTTGCAGTCATGCAGTTGCAATACTATGGAAGGTAGCTAGCTCACTGGCTTTTTGAATGATTAGCCTTTGTATGACTGATATGTTTGACGTTAGCGAGCTAGCTAATTGTGAAGATACCATATCACTGACCAGAACTGGTAACGTTAACTATTACAACATGCACACGCGGTTAATGGTTTAAATGGCTCATTGTATAAGTATATCAGTCTAATCTCGAATGGCAAAGAGGTAGCTTCAGAATCAAGATGAGTTTTACAATCAAATAGGAAATGACCAACATGACATAAACCTACTAGTTAAAAGGGAACTGTGTAAACTAGTCAGCTGTGAACACCATGTAAACTAGTGTTCTGTACTGTAATTGACTATTCTAACAGTAGTGTTTGGTTGAAGGTGCAGAATGCTGTGTACGGAGGATTAACAGGGCTGTCCTGTACAGATGAGCAATGCCAGTGGAACTCTGGGACGCAGCGGAATTTAGCTCCGAAAAGGTTGAGCGAGATCAGTTTCAAACGTCACAAACCAAGTGACGAGTTCTCTGACAGCACCCCAGCCGCTTCTCCATCTCTAACTCCTGCGTACCACTCCCACAACGCACCTAAGAAGAGTTTGAAAGGGGCCAATGTTCCAGTGTAGGAGCCTTCTGCACAAGTGCATCAAAGCTAAACCAGTCAGGCATCATGTTCAAGCAGCAGTAACACAGATCCAGCAGCCCTGTGGTGAACACGGCATCAACATGCGGTGTCAGAAATGCTTGTAATTTTATGACGTTTATGTTAAGCTGGACGAGTGGAAATGTGCCAGCTTGGAGGAGGTCACTAAATCACAGAGTGTCTCCCATGCGTGGTGGTATGACGCGAGTAAAGTTCCCGATCACTGCTAGCTCAGCAAAGAAGGTTCCTGTGCTCACCTCAACAAATTCCAACAACTTTGTGCGGGAGCATCTCTTTCCCCTTGTGCCATGGGAACTCGGCAACCACATTTGGCAAGGAGAACGAGCAGGTGGCCTACACATGGCTGGAGAGCTGTGGGTTTAGTCTGGAGAGTAGAGGCACAGTAGTGAGTGTCAAGGAGACATGGCTTTCTGCAAGCCCAGATGGAGTGTTAAACTCTCAAGAACTTCTAGAAATCAAATGTCCTGTTCTGAGTAAGAAGTGTGAGTCTCTGACCAAACTGTTCTCTGGCAAACTCACCGATGTGAAGCTGGTGGATGGGGTTCCTCAGCTGAAACCTAATAGAACCCGTGGGTACTACATGCAGGTGATGCAAACTGCTTGTCTGGGCTCCTTCCGAGCAGGTTGTCATTTAATGTGAAGTTCTGTGCTGATCTTGTCCCTGAACCGAAGGCATTCTATTTCACACATATGCTGCCAAGGATAGTAGATGAGTTCCAGTCAGGCAGACTAACTCTGTGCTCCAAATATGTTCATCTATGTGATGTCTAGGGGCTTAATACTTCTGTGTTTTTAAATAGTTCCTATATTTTGTGCCTTGTAAAGCTCTCTGTCATCGCTACCTTATTATCTAAGCATAACCCTTGATTGGTGTTTTTTTAGTCTTGCATAGATGTCTTCATATGCACATTTTCCTGATTATATTAGCATAATTATTTTTACATTTTTTTGTATCTTGCCTTGTACAGCTCTCTTCATACATGTGTATCTAATGCCTACAGATAACGTCTTATGATTTAGGAATATTGTACCTTGTATAGCTCTTTCTTTTCATATGGGACTTCATGAACTTATCTAAGCATACGGTTATTGACTCAGTACCGGTGTTACTTTTTATAATAACTTTTTATTTTAGTCTACTTGGTAAATATATTCTTCTTCTTGAATTGCACTGTTGGTTAAGGGCTTGTAAGTAACCATTTCACGGTAAAGTCTACACTTGTTGTATTCGGTGCATGTGACAAACAAATACATTTAAACTCAGTTTTTCACAATTCCTGACATTTAATTCATGTAAATAATTCCATGTTTTAGGTCACTTAAGATCACCACTTTATTTTAAGAATGCGAAATGTCAGAATAATAGAGAGAATTATATATTTCAGCTTTTATTTCTTTCATCACATTCCCAGTGGGTCAGAAGATTACATACACTCAATTAGTATTTGGCAGCATTGCCTTTAAATTGTTTCACTTGGGTCAAACATTGTGGGTAGCCTTCCACAAGCTTCCCACAATAAGTTGTGTGAATTGTGTCCCATTCCTCCTGACCGAGCTGGTGTAACAGTCAGGTTTGTAGGCCTCCTTGCTCGCACACGCTTTTTCAGTTCTGCCCACACATTTTCTATAGGATTGAGGTCAGGGCTTTGTGATGGCCACTCCAAAACCTTGACTTTGTTGTCCTTAAGCCATTTTGCCACAACTTTGGAAGTATGCTTGTGGTCATTGTCCATTTGGAAGACCCATTTGCGACCAAGCTTTAACTTCCTGACTGATATCTTGATGTTGCTTCAATATATCCACATAATTTTACTTCCTCATGATGTCATCTTTTTTGTGAAGTGCACCAGTCCCTCCTGCAGCAAAGCACCCCCACAACATGATGCTGCCACCCTCGTTCTTCACAGTTGGGATGGTGTTCTTTGGCTTGCAAGCCTCCCCCTTTTTCCTCCAAACATAACCATGGTCATTATGGCCAAACAGTTCTATTTTTGATTCATCAGACCAGAGGACATTTCTCCAAAAAGTACGATCTTTGTCCCCATGTGCAGTTGCAAACCGTAGTCTGGCTTTTTTTCTGGCGGTTTTGGAGCAGTGACTTCTTACTTGCTACGCAGCCTTTCAGGTTATGTCGATATAGGACTCGTTTTACTGTGGATAAAGATACTTTTGTACCTGTTTCCTCCAGCATCTTCACAAGGTCCTTTGCTGCTGTTCTGGGATTGATTTGCAATTTTCACACCAAAGTACGTTCATCTCTAGGAGACAGAACGCGTCTCCTTCCTGAGCGGTATGACGGCTGCATGGTCCCATGGTGTTTATTCTTGCTACTATTGTTTGTACAGATGAACGTGATACCTACGGACATTGCTCCCAAGGATGAACCAGACTTGTGAAGGCCTACAATTCTTTTTACTGAGGTCTTGGCTGATTTCTTTTGATTTTCCCATGATCAAGCATCCCCTTACCCAATGTAAAATGCCTGTTCTGCCAGTTATTGTGGCATCCCCTTACCCAACATAAAAGGCCTGTTTTGTGTGAATCTTTGTTTGAAAAGTTGTGGGAAGCGATACTGAGTTAGCTAGCTAGTTGCGAACTATTTCCCGGAAATGCTTAACCGGAAGTCCCCCACAAAAAAAACTAGAAAGACCCCTCCCATATTTCTATTGAAATGAGGTGAATAGTCTGGAAAGGCTCCTTGATGTTGTAGGCACGATCCGACGATAATGAAGGGAGCTGCGCTTTTTTACTGATTGGTTGTCCTCTGTCTTTCTCATGAAACACACACACACACACACACACACACACACACACACACACACACACACACACACACACACACACACACACACACACACACACACACAGACACACAGACACACAGACAGCAACACACAGCCCCCGAGCGCCACCGCAGCTGTTAGATTTTCAAATCCAGATAACGAGAGGTCTCAACCTCCCCAGGAAAGAAAACAACTTTGAGAGAACCAATCAAAGCTCAGACCATTTCTGTGCGAATACTGCATTTACAACAGACCAGTGTGGCACGGACCAGTGTGGCACGGACCAGTGTGGCACGGACCAGTGTGGCACGGACCAGTGTGGCACGGACCAGTGTGGCACGGACCAGTGTGGCACGGACCAGTGTGGCACGGACCAGTGTGGCACGGAACAGTGTGTCCCAGCTGTCGCGGTGTACCGCATGAGTTGTGTGAGCCAGGTTAATGCAGAACGTCCTCAATGTGAAATCATTCTGGTGTGTAGTCAACAATTCTAAAGATCAGAAAGGGCCCTAGATTCTAGCATTCCAAGCATTCACTACAGTCACAATAGCCAGGAGGTGACCTGCAGAAGAGAGAAGAAATGAGAGGAAACAGAGGAGAAAGTGAATGGAGGGGAGCGACTGTGGAAGAGAGAGTGTGTAAAGAGACAATAGAGGTCAGAGGCTCATGGCTTGTCTTGTGTTTTTCTGTCCTGTCATAGAGAGAGAGAGATCCTTGAATTGAAATTGAGAGCGAAAGAGCGGGAGAACGAGAGAGAGAAAAGAGAGGCCAAGAAAAAGAGAGGGAGAGCTAGCGAGGAAGAGACAGGATTTTAATTTCCTCTTTTGAAGAATTGTGACTGAAAGCAGGAACGAACCATGGCACAGAGTCACTTCCTCCGCAGGCAGCTCCTCTTCACCAGAAACACAGTTTGCTGTAACACTATCGCGATTCCAGTTAATAAAACCTCGCTCTCTTAAAATAACACAAGTCTAATATAACTTGATACATGCTTATAATGCATTATGTTGCTATTACTATTTTACTGCTAGTGGATAGACTCACTCGTTAATAAAACCTCACTCTCTTAAAAGATCAGAAGTCTAATATAACTTGATACATGCTTATAATGCATTATGTTGCTATTACTATTTTACTGCTAGTGGATAGACTCACTCGTTAATAAAACCTCACTCTCTTAAAAGATCAGAAGTCTAATATAACTTGATACATGCTTATAATGCATTATGTTGCTATTACTATTTTACTGCTAGTGGATAGACTCGCTCTTTTTACTCAAAACCATGACCTATATGCCACTAGTCACTAAAGGCATATCCAAGTTTCTTCTGTGCTTGTTATGTGTCATGTTATCAGGGGTGGAGAAAGTCACTCATTATTTTTTTTATTTTAGCATGACCTGTCTGCGCTAGACACTATAGGACTACTTCCCTAACTATGGATACCTTTGACCCCAATGTTGTTAAAGCTGTGACCCTTGAACCTGCCTCTCAGACATGGTAACATTCCCTCACCTTATGACTGGTTAACGGCCGCAGATGTGACCTTGTTACCGCCCTGCAACACACGCACGCACGCACGCACGCACACACACACACGCACGCACGCACACACACGCCCATTGACGTCTCCGAACTCCGTAATTGGTCTATTAAGTGGGACGGGGGCGGGAGTATTTGATCTGTGTGGCTAAGCGCCTGTCAATCGAATGCGATTACACCCTCCCCCTTGCGCTTCACACGTTCTTTACATTCAACCGGAGACAGACAACAACACAAACACACGTTGAGCAGGCTGCGGCGGTGTGCTTTCGGATGAGCGCCGAAAAACGGTTCGCACACAGTATGACAGGATGTAGCAGTGGCGAGCGAAAGAAGAACAACAGCTTGTGGTCGTGTGCGATGTGACAGAGAGCCGGAGGTGTAGCCTAGATAGGAGAGTGACCAGAGCAAGGACAGGGGCAGAAGCAGACCGTAGCGCGATTACCCACGGCAGGTTCTAATGACAGCACCACGGCTGGCGCTTCTAACCTGATTTACCGCTTTATGCATTTGCTCCAAAAGCTTTTTTCTTGATGCAACGCTGGATTCTTACGCACTAACCTAAGTCTGACTCAGGTCAGAGACTTCTGCACATAGGGAAACACGGAAAGAGGATAGAATGGTGAGCCAAAACGACTGCTCGGTGAAGGTCTCTTTAAGGTAAGCCCCTCAGCGATCCTGAAAGCCCACTCAAAGATTTCTGCCGACCTTTGCAGAACGCATTGTGTGTCTTGTCTGTCTCTCTGTGTCTCTGTTCCCGGTCTATTCATTAATTGATTCCCTAACATGTGCTCCCAATAAGTATTCACTGGTATTATTTAGTGCTCCATATGTGGACTATAGTAGACTAATAACGGCGTTATTATCAGTACAGTTAGAGAATGTGCCTTGCTTTCGCCACGTACGGCTGGCGTTCCATTTGCCTACACACAGCAGATAATGCAATGCATGAGCGTGCATGTCTTCGTATAGGTGTAGGGTTATGTAGACCAGTAATGCTATTATGCTGTTGGGCTTAATAATAATGGTTGATAATCATGATGAATGTGTCATTCTGAAAGGCCAGTTATCCAGGTGCGGGCGCGGTATCCATGGGGCGTTTCTGTCAGTCACAATAATATCACATTTTTTCCATGTGAGGTCTCATGCCATGCGTTGGTTGCATTATGGTGTAGTCCTTACATTGTTACAACATCATCGCTTTCCCTCAAAACCCGACGTTGCAGAAATGTGCTTCTGTCAAGTCGGAGAATTTACAAAGAGAGGAAGGTGATGCTCTTCCTCAATGTCCTTCACGTTTCTACCCCTGCCTTTGTTGAGAATACAACCTGAAGGCATGGGACTTGGGTGTGAGGAAATTAGGTTATTGATGAATATTGGACATGATTGCTGATTACATTTTTGCACCATAGGTGGGTATTATAAATCACAGTATAGGCTATCACCCACCTTTTGTTAGACCTTTATGATGTAGCTAAGTGGATGTAGAATACATAGCACACAGTACTATTGATGTGAGGAGGCGTGACTTCAGTACTTGGGCTATAGTACTGTATGTGAGTACTGTATTCTCATTCTCTGTCTGTGTATTGTTGCGCGCGCTAACCTGTGTATTGTTGTGCGCAGCCAGCCAGCTAGCTCAGCCCGGTGGTGTGTCGGTCCATTGTCTAACAGTCTCCGGGGGGGGGGGGGGGGGGGGGGGTCAGGGCAGGGAAAAAATGGTGCAGCCACCCTTTGAAGTCAACCATGATATTGATGGCCCCATTTCCCCAGGTGGTGCCCCATGTGTGGTTGGTGTTGGTAACAAGGCGTGTAGCCTGTAGTCGCTGTGCGTCCCAAATGGTACCCTATTCCCTATACAGAAGGGTAGGGCTCATAGGGCTCTGGTCAAAAGTAGTGCACTATGTAATGAATAAGGTACCATTTGGGATGTAGTCTGTCTGTCTGTTGCCAAAATGACATAAAGAGGAAGTAGCTTTAGTTTACATTTCCCTGAGTCTTTTCAAAACAGGGAAAATAAGTGGGTGTCGCTGGTTGTTCATATTGGGAAGTTGGTCCGCTGTAGAGTGGGGTCATAGGTCACAGGGTTAGGGTTAGTTGGCCCGCTGTAGAATGGGGTCATAGGTCACAGGGTTAGGGTTAGTTGGCCCGCTTTATGGTGAGGTCACAGGGTTAGGGTTAGTTGGCCCGCTTTGTGGTGAGGTCACAGGCTTACGTTTAGTTGGCCCGCTGTAGAGTGGGGTCATAGGTCACAGGGTTAGGGTTAGTTGGCCCGTTGTAGAGTGGGGTCATAGGTCACAGGGTTAGGGTTAGTTGGCCCACTTTATGGTGAGGTCACAGGCTTAGGGTTAGTTGCCCCGCTGTAGAGTGGGGTCATAGGTCACAGGGTTTTGTTAGTTGGCCCGCTGTAGAGTGGGGTCATAGGTCACAGGGCTAGGGTTAGTTGGTCCGCTTTAGGGTAGGGTCATAGGTCACAGGCCGCAGGTAGCCTAGTGGTTAGAGCATTAGGCCAGTAACCGAAAGCTGACAAGATAAAAATCTGTCTTTCTGCCCCTGAGAAACACAGTTAACCCACTGTTCCCCGGGCGCCGAAGATGAGGGGTTGGGTTAATGCAGAAGACACATTTCAGTTGAATGCATTCATTTAGTCAGTACAACTGACTAAATCCAATCAAAGTTTATTTGTCCCGTGCACCGAATATAACAGGTGTAGACCTTACAGTGAAATAAATGCTTACTTAGAGGCTCTAACCAATAGTGCAAAAAGGTGTTAGGTGAACAATCGGTAAGTAAAGAAATTAAACAACAGTAAAAAGACAGTGAAAAACAGTAGCGAGGCTATAAAAGTAGCGAGGCTACATACAGACACCGGTTAGTCAGGCTGATTGAGGTAGTATGTACATGTACATATGGTTAAAGTGACTATGCATATATGATGAACAGAGAGTAGCAGTAGTGTAAAAGAGGGGTTGGCGGGTGGTGGGTGGGACACAATGCAGATAGCCCGGTTAGCCAATGTGTGGGAGCACTGGTTGGTCGGCCCAATTGAGGGAGTATGTACATGAATGTATAGTTAAGGTGACTATGCATATGTGATAAACAGAGAGTAGCAGCAGCGTAAAAGAGGGGTTGGGGGGGGGGGGGGGGGGGGGGGGGCACACAATGCAAATAGTCCAGGTAGCCATTTGATTACCTGTTCAGGAGTCTTATGGCTTGGGGGTAAAAACTGTTGAGAAGCCTTTTTGTCCTAGACTTGGCACTCCGGTACCACTTACCATGCGGTAGTAGAGAGAACAGTCTATGACTGGTGTGGCTGGTGTCTTTGACAATTTTTAGGGCCTTCCTCTGACACCGCCTGGTGTAGAGGTCCTGGATGGCAGGCAGCTTAGCCCCAGTGATGTACTGGGCCGTACGTACTACCCTCTGTAGTGCCTTGCGGTCAGAGACCGAGCAGTTGCCATACCAGGCAGTGATGCAACCCGTCAGGATGCTCTCGATGTTGCAGCTGTAGAACCTTTTGAGGATCTCAGGACCCATGCCACATCTTTTTAGTTTCCTGAGGGGGAATAGGCTTTGTCGTGCCCTCTTCACGACTGTCTTGGTGTGTTTGGACCATTCTAGTTTGTTGATGATGTGGACACCAAGGAACTTGAAGCTCTCAACCTGCTCCACTGCAGCCCCGTTGATGTGAATGGAGGCGTGCTCGGTCCTCCTTTTCCTGTAGTCCACAATCATCTCCTTAGTCTTGGTTACGTTGAGGAAGAGGTTGTTGTCCTGGCACCACATGGCCAGGTCTCTGACCTCCTCCCTATAGGCTGTCTCGTCGTTGTCGGTGATCAGGCCTACCACTGTTGTGTCGTCTGCAAACTTAATGATGGTGTTGGAGCCGTGCCTGGCCATGCAGTCGTGGGTGAACAGGGAGTACAGGAGGGGACTGAGCACACACCCCTGGGGAGCTCCAGTGTTGAGGATCAGTGTGGCAGATGTGTTGTTACCTACCCTCACCACCTGGGGGCGGCCCGTCAGGAAGTCCAGGATCCAGTTGCAGAGGGAGGTGCTTAGCCCCAGGATCCTTAGCTTGGTGATGAGCTTTGAGGATACTATGGTGTTGAACGCTGAGCTGTAGTCAATGAATAGCTTTCTCACATGATTGTTCCGAACCTTGAAAGCGGCAGCTCTACCCTTTAGCTCAGTGCGAATGTTGCCTGTAATCCATGGCTTCTGGTTGGGATATGTACGTACAGTCACTGTGGGGACGACGTCCTCGATGCACTTATTGATACAGCCAGTGACTGATGTGGTGTACTCCTCAATGCCATCGGAAGAATCCCGGAACATGTTCCAGTCTGTGATAGAAAAACAGTCCTGTAGTTTAGCATCTGCTTCATCTGACCCCTTTTTTATAGACCAAGTCACTGGTGCTTCCTGCTTTAATTTTTGCTTGTAAGCAGGAATCAGGAGGATAGAGTTGTGGTCAGATTTACCAAATGGAGGGCGAGGGAGAGCTTTGTACGCGTCTCTGTGTGTGGAGTACAGGTGATCTAGAATGTTTTTCCCTCTGGTTGCACGTTTAACATGTTGATAGAGATTTGATACAACTGACTAGGTATCCCCCTTTCCCTTTACTAATGACTTGTTGAACTGGCCGAGGAAGGGAGGTAAAAGGTATCCCCCTTTCCCTTTACTAATGACTTGTTGAACTGGCCGAGGAAGGGAGGTAAAAGGTATCCCCCTTTCCCTTTACTAATGACTTGTTGAACTGGCCGGGGAAGGGAGGTAAAAGGTATCCCCCTTTCCCTTTACTAATGACTTGTTGAACTGGCCGGGGAAGGGAGGTAAAAAGTATCCCCCTTTCCCTTTACTAATGATTTGTTGAACTGGCCGAGGAAGGGAGGTAAAAGGTATCCCCCTTTCCCTTTACTAATGACTTGTTGAACTGGCCGAGGAAGGGAGGTAAAAGGTATCCCCCTTTCCCTTTACTAATGACTTGTTGAACTGGCTGGGGAAGGGAGGTTAAAGGTAACCCCCTTTCCCTTTACTAATGACTTGTTGAACTGGCCGAGGAAGGGAGGTAAAAGGTATCCCCCTTTCCCTTTACTAATGACTTGTTGAACTGGCCGAGGAAGGGAGGTAACAGGTATCCCCCTTTCCCTTTACTAATGACTTGTTGAACTGGCCGAGGAAGGGAGGTAAAAGGTATCCCCCTTTCCCTTTACTAATGACTTGTTGAACTGGCCGGGGAAGGGAGGTAAAAAGTATCCCCCTTTCCCTTTACTAATGACTTGTTGAACTGGCCGGGGAAGGGAGGTAAAAGGTATCCGTTTGTCGGTCACACCTCCCACCAAAGCCACAGGAAGTAGTTTGGGGTTGTGGGTGCTGTGAACATCTATATCGGTCCTCTAATACAACACTAGTAAAGGCCTATGCAATACTTTTGTGAAAACATTTATACTTTGTATATTTGAGTGTTTAACAGCATTTGTAATTTGAGTCTGATAATTATCTGTACAAAACAGTTAATCTGATTATACTTGGGGAATATAAAAATATGCAATTTATTTCTTTGTGAAATCTGAAATGGTCTATTCATTCCTTTTCCATTTTAGTAGACCCTCTAATCCAGAGCAATTTACAGTAGTGAGTGCATACGTTGTCATACTGGTCCCCCGTGGGAATCAAACCCACAACCCTGGTGTAGTGAGTGCATACGTTGTCATACTGGTCCCCCGTGGGAATCGAACCCACAACCCTGGTGTAGTGAGTGCATACGTTGTCATACTGGTCCCCCGTGGGAATCAAACCCACAACCCTGGTGTAGTGAGTGCATACGTTGTCATACTGGTCCCCCGTGGGAATCGAACCCACAACCCTGGTGTAGTGAGTGCATACGTTGCCATACTGGTCCCCCGTGGGAATCGAACCCACAACCCTGGTGTAGTGAGTGCATACTTTGTCATACTGGTCCCCCGTGGCAATCGAACCCACAACCCTGGTGTAGTGAGTGCATACGTTGCCATACTGGTCCCCCTTGGGAATCGAACCCACAACCCTGGTGTAGTGAGTGCATACGTTGTCATACTGTTCCCCCGTGGGAATCGAACCCACAACCCTGGTGTAGTGAGTGCATACGTTGCCATACTGGTCCCCCTTGGGAATCGAACCCACAACCCTGGTGTAGTGAGTGCATATGTTGTCATACTGGTCCTCCGTGGGAATCGAACCCACAACCCTTTTATTTATTTTATTTATTTATTTCACCTTTATTTAACCAGGTAGGCAAATTGAGAACACGTTCTCATTTACAATTGCGACCTGGCCAAGATAAAGCAAAGCAGTTCGACACATACAACAACACATAGTTACACATGGAGTAAAACAAACATACAGTCAATAATACAGTGAAAAATAAGTCTATATACAATATGAGCAAGTGAGGTGAGATAAGTTAGGTAAAGGCAAACAAAATATATATATAAATAAATCAAAATATAAAAAGGCCATGGTGGTGAAGTAAATACAATATAGCAAGTAAAAAAAAGAAAAAAAAGTAGAGATAGTAGAGATAGAAAAAAGTAGAGATAGAAATAATGGGGTGCAAAGGAGCAAAATAAATAAATAAATACAGTAGGTAAAGAGGTAGTTGTTTGGGCTAAATTATAGATGGGCTATGTACAGGTGCAGTAATCTATGAGCTGCTCTGACAGCCAACCCTAGTGTTGCAAGCACCCTGCTCTACCAACTGAGCCACATCATCACAAACCACTTGATGTCTCCATGTACTCAGTTACTGTATTGAACATTGTGTTATCGTCATGGTGATGGAAAGTGTACAGGTACAAACCTAGATGACCAGCCTCTGTACAATATAGTCATGTACATTAACATGACGTGGTTTGTAAGGATGGTACATTAATACTGCGCCAAAAAAAGGTGTTTTCCATGTTATTTGATCCAGAGAAATATTTAATTTGACATGGATGTTTTAGGTCTTTGTACATAACTTTGCACCTTGTGATGTAAATGTTGAAGGACAGGTTGTTTCTGGAAGCCATTAGAATGACGATCACAGAGAAAGGCTGTGACTCTTACAATCCCAACTATTTAATCCTGCAAGATTCTGTTCCTAATTATACAACTACATTGTTTGCCAGCGGAGATGCTGAATAATTAGTTTTGCCCGCGCTACAGGCGACAGGTGACCGCTAATACTAGTAAAGGCCCAGTGCACTACTTTTGTGTAAAAAATATATTTTGACATTTATTTTTGTATTTTTGTATTAATTATTTTTCAGGGGGTGCTGCATCACCCCTACTTCCCGCGGCTATGTTTCACACACACTTTTCACATCAACACACATGGTAGGAGTCTGACATGACCTGTCAACACAGCAGCAGGGGACCTACGGTGCTGTAGCTATATGTTCATCTGTCTCGGCTCAGCTCTTTAGGGCAAAGCTGCGTTATTCAGCACATAGACATGATTGGGTAACTATGGTAGTAACACTTACAGTATGTCGTTAGTACCAGTCTACCCTGCACCAGGTACAATACTATCAATCACATGTATTTATAAAGCCCTTCCTACATCAGCTGATGTCACAAAGTGCTGTACAGAAACCCAGCCTAAAACCCCAAACAACAAGCAATGCAGGTGTAGAAGCACTAATCCATGTTCATTCAGTAGAAACATGCGGTAAGCCCATAGAGTTCTGTAATAACCATAACACCACTGTTGTCATAAGTATCTAAATGACTGTGGTGATGCATGCTCTATTCTCTTCTTCTTCGTGTGATCGGATCGCTGTGTGTATTTACTCTGTTCCTAATGGGTGACACTGAAAGCAGCATTAGTAGTGACAGGAAGTGGGGACTGAAGCATATAAACAAAGACACGGATCAAGATGACTTCCTGTGGAACTCGATGGATGGTTTTCCTAACGACAGGGAGACTAATCCTGGAAACACCAGTACCACTGATAACAGAGAATGAATGGATGGCGTGTAATTGCTCCCACATTTCTTGTCAGAATGATGTTCTGCAGTTAAGGGACTGGGAGTGTGTCAAGACCACAGCCTGGGTTTGATAGGTGTGTTGACAAAGGGAGGCGATGACAGCCAAACAAAGTCAAGTAACTCACCACCCTGACCTACAGATCAGACCTGACCCCTCTCCACCCTGACCTATAGATCAGAACTGACCCCCTCTCCACCCTGACCTATAGATCAGAACTGACCCCCTCCTCCTCCCTGACCTATAGACCAGAACTGACCTGACCCCCTCTCCACCCTGACCTATAGATCAGAACTGACCCCCCCCCTCCTCCTCCCTGACCTATAGACCAGAACTGACCTGACCCCCTCTCCTCCCTGACCTATAGACCAGAACTGACCTGACCCCCTCTCCTCCCTGACCTATAGATCAGAACTGACCTGACCCCCTCTCCTCCCTGACCTATAGATCGGAACTGACCCCCCCCCTCCTCTTCCCTGACCTATAGACCAGAACTGACCTGACAACCCTCTCCTCCCTGACCTATAGATCAGAACTGACCTGACCCCCTCTCCTCCCTGACCTATAGATCAGAACTGACCCCTCCCCCTGACCTATAGATCAGAACTGACCTGACCCCCTCTCCTCCCTGACCTATAGATCAGAACTGACCCCTCCCCCTGACCTATAGATCAGAACTGACCTGACCCCCTCTCCTCCCTGACCTATAGATCAGAACTGACCCCCCCCCCCCCCCCCCCCTCCTCCTCCTCCCTGGATCAGACCTGACCCCTTCTCCTCTCTTTTCTATAGATCAGACCTGACCCCCTCTCTCCTCTCTGATCTATAGATCGGCCCTGACCCCCTCTCCTCCCTCTCCTCTCTGGTCTATAGATTAGACCTGACCCCCCCCCCCCCCAAACAACCAATAGACACCATTCAGAAAACATTTAGACATCCAATAGCCAACCTACAAATAGTGTGTGAAGCAATGTCCAGGAACAAGGACCCAGAATCTCCTCTGGTTTTCCTTCCTGTGCGGTCCATGGCATCTTGAGGGATGGTGTTGTCCTGAGGTTAACAGAGGTCTGTCTCTGAGGGCTTGGTTTAAGACTCTAAGGCTTGAGGTTGACAGATGTACAGTTGAAGTAGGAAGTTTACATACACCTTAGCCAAATACATTTAAACTCAGTTTTTCACAATTCCTGACATTTAATCCTAGTAAAAATTCCCTGTTTTAGATCGGTTAGGATCACCACTTTATTTTAAGAATGTGAAATGTCAGAATAATAGTAGAGAGAATTATTTATTTCAGCTTTTATTTCTTTCATCACATTCCCAGTGGGTCAGAAGTTTACATACATTCAATTAGTATTTGGTAGCATTGCCTTTAAATTGTTTAACTTGGGTCAAACCTTTCGGGTAGCCTTCCACAAGCTTCCCACAATAAGTTGGGTGAATTTTGGCCCATTCCTCCTGACAGGGCTGGTGTAACTCAGAGTCACGTTTATAGGCCTCATTGCTCGCACATGCTTTTTCAGTTCTGCCTACACATTTTGGGATGGTGTTCTTCGGTTTGCAAGCCTCCCCCTTTTCCTCCAAACATAACGATGGTCATTATGGCCAAGCAGTTCTATTTTTGTTTCATCAGACCAGAGGACATTTCTCCAAAAAGTATGATCTTTGTCCCCATGTGCAGTTGCAAACCGTAGTCTGGCTTTTTTATGGCAGTTTAGGAGCAGTGGCTGCTTCCTTGCTGAGTGGCCTTTCAGGTTATGTCGATATAGGACTCGTTTTACTGTGGATATAGATACTTTTGTACCGGTTTCCTCCAGCATCTTCACAAGGTCCTTTGCTGTTGTTCTGGGATTGATTTGCAATTTTCACACCAAAGTACGTTCATCTCTAGGAGACAGAACGCGTCTCCTTTCTGAGCGGTATGACGGCTGCGTGGTCCCATGGTGTTTATACCTGCGTACTATTGTCTGTACAGATGAACGTGGTACCTTCAGGCGTTTGGAAATTGCTCCCAAGGATGAACCAGACTTGTGGAGGTCTACAATTCTTTTTACTGAGGTCTTGGCTGATTTCTTTTGATTTTCCCATGATGTCAAGCAAAGAGGCACTGAGTTTGAAGGTAGGCCTTGAAATACATCCACAGGTACACCTCCAATTGACTCAAATTATGTCAATTACCCTATCAGAAGCTTCTAAAGCCACAACATCAGGTTCTGGAATTTTCCAAGCTGTTTAAAGGCACAGTCAACTTACTGTATGTACATTTCTGACCCACTGGAATTGTGATACAGTGAATTATAAGTGAAATAATATGTCTGTAAACAATTGTTGGAAAAATGACTTGTGTCATGCACAAAGTAGATGTCCTAACCAACTTGCCAAAACTATAGTTTGTTAACAAGACATTTGTGGAGTGGTTGAACAAGTTTTAATGACTCCAACCTAAGTGTATGTAAACTTCTGACTTCAACTGTATGTCTCTGAGGCCTGATGTTGACAGATGTACAGTACCAGTCAAAAGTTTGGACACACCTACTCATTCCAGGGTTTTTCTTAATTTTTTATCTATTTTCTACATTGTAGAATAATAGTGAAGACATCAGAACTATGAAATAACACAGGAATGGAATGGAATCATGTAGTAACCAAACAAGTGTTAAACAAATCAAAATATATTTTATATTTGAGATTCTTCAAAATAGCCACCCTTTGCCTTGATGACAGCTTTACACACTCTTCGCATTCTTTCAACCAGCTTCATGAGGAATGCTTTTCCAACAGTCTTGAAGGAGTTCCCCAACCTCTCCCCTCTCCTCTCTCCCCCTCATCTCCCCACCCTCTCCCCTCTCCCCTCTCCTATCCCCTCTCCCCCTCCTCTCCACTCTCCCCCTCTATTCTCCCCTTTCCTCTCCCCCCTCTCCTCTCCCCTCTCCCCCTCCTCTCCCCACCATCTCCCCCTCCTCTCCACTCTCCTCTCCCCTCTCCACCATCTCCCCCTCTCTCCCCTCTCCTATCCCCTCTCCACCATCTCCCCCTCTCTCCCCTCTCCTATCCCCTCTCCTCTCTCCTCCCCACCATCTCCCCCTCCTCTCCCCTCCCCCTCTCTCCCCTGGGGAGCTGAGATAACCCAGGTCTCATGAGGAACTTTCCCACCTGGACAAAAGGAACACCTATGTGAGATTGCTATTCATTGACTACAGCTCAGCGTTCAACATCATAGTGCCCTCAAAACTCATCACTAAGCTAAGGACCCCGGGACTTAACACCTCCCTCTGCAACTGGATCCTGGACTTCCTGACGGGCCGTCCCCAGGTGGTAAGGGTAGGTAAGAACACATCCGCCACGCTGATCCTCAACATGGGGGACCGTCAGGGCTGTGTGCTCAGTCCCCTCCTGTACTCCCTGTTCACTCATGATTGCATGGCCAGGCATGACTCCAACAACAATCTTAAGTTTGCCGATGTCACAACAGTGGTAGGCCTGATCACCGACAACGATGAGACAGCCTATAGGGAGGAGGTCAGAGACCTGGCCGTTTGGTGCCAGGATAACAAACTCTCCCTCAACTTGATCAAAACAAAGGAGATGATTGTGGACTACAGGAAAAGGAGGACCGAGCACGCCCCCATTCTCATTTAAGATGCTGTAGTGGAGCAGGTTGAGAGATTCAAGTTCCTTGGTGTCCACATCACCAACAAACTAGAATGGTTCAAACACACCAAGACAGTTGTGAAGAGACCAAGACAGTTGTGAAGAGACCAAGACAGTTGTGAAGAGACCAAGACAGTTGTGACGAGACCAAGACAGTTGTGACGAGACCAAGACAGTTGTGACGAGACCAAGACAGTTGTGAAGAGACCAAGACAGTTGTGAAGAGGGCACGACAAAACCTATTCCTCCTCAGGAGACTGAAAAAATTTGGCATGGTTTGTCAGATCCTCAAAAAGTTATACAGCTGCACCATTGAGAGCCTCCTGACTTGTTGCATCACTGCCTGGTATGGCAACTGCTCGGTCTCCGACCACAAGGCACTACAGAGGGTAGTCAGAGGCGGTGTCAGATGAAGGCCATAAAAATTGTCAAAGACTCCAGCCACCCTAGTCATAGACTGTTCTCTCTGCTACCGCACGGCAAGCGGTACCGGAGGGCCAAGTCTAGGTCCAAAAGGCTTCTTAACAGCTTCTACCCCCAAGCCATAAGACTCCTGAACAGCTCATCAAAGGGATACCCAGACTATTTACACCCCCCCCCCCCCCCCCCCCCCCGTCTCTCTGTTACGCTGCTGCTACTCTATGTTTATTATCTATGCAAAGTCACTCTACCTACATGTACATATTACCTCAATTACCTCGACTAACCGGTGCCCCCCCCGCACATTGACACATTGACTGTACCGGTATCCCCTGTATATAACCTCTCTACTGTTATTTTACTGCTGCTCTTTAATTATTTGTTACTTTAATTTTTTATTTTGTTACTTAACAATTTTTTTACTTAACACTTATTTTTCTTAAAACTGCATTGTTGGTTAATTAAGGGCTTGTAAGTAAGCATTTCACTGTGAGGTCTACACCTGTTGTATTCAGCACGTGTGACGAATAAAATGGGATTTGATTTGATGTTCTGTTCCTCTTGTTGTGATGAGGCTGTAAATAGGTCCCGTGTCCCGTGGTCCCGTGTGGCTCAGTTGGTAGAGCATGGCGCTTGCAACGCCAGGGTTGTGGGTTCATTCCCCACGGGGGGACCAGGATGAATATGTATGAACTTTCCAATTTGTAAGTCGCTCTGGATAAGAGCGTCTGCTAAATGACTTAAATGTAAATGTAGGTGGTAATTAATAGTTTATTATGAAGAATCTGTGATTATGAACAGGAAGGGAAATAGGATCACTGTTGTTGTCATAGAAACATTTTACCAAACTGGTCTGCCATGCCTTACATTTTGGCTCCATTCTGTGTGATGCAACTTGTGTTGTGTGAAATTATTTTATGTTCCAATCCTTTTTCTGATACAAACCTTTTTCTGATACAAACCTTTTTCTGCTACAAACCTTTTTCTGCTACAATCCTTTTTCTGCTACAATCCTTTTTCTGCTACAAACCTTTTTCTGCTACAATCCTTTTTCTGCTACAATCCTTTTTCTGCTACAATCCTTTTTCTGCTACAAACCTTTTTCTGCTACAAACCTTTTTCTGCTACAAACCTTTTTCTGCTACAAACCTTTTTCTGCTACAAACCTTTTTCTGCTTCAAACCTTTTTCTGCTACAATCCTTTTTCTGCTACAAACCTTTTTCTGCTTCAAACCTTTTTCTGCTACAAACCTTTTTCTGCTACAAACCTTTTTCTGCTACAATCCTTTTTCTGCTACAATCCTTTTTCTTCGTCAAACCTTTTTCTGCTACAATCCTTTTTCTGCTCCAAACCTTTTTCTGCTCCAAACCTTTTTCTGCGTCAAACCTTTTTCTGCGTCAAACCTTTTTCTGCTCCAAACCTTTTTCTGCGTCAAACTTTTTTCTGCGTCAAACCTTTTTCTGCTACAAACCTTTTTCTGCTACAAACCTTTTTCTGCTACAAACCTTTTTCTGCTACAAACCTTTTTCTGCTACAAACCTTTTTCTGCTACAAACCTTTTATTTTCACAACAATGGCAATTTTCCCTTGACACAACAGTGAGTTGCCTACAATGACACAAACTGGGATCATCAGCTAGATTCAGCCGTGGGACGGTTTCTTCTTTAGTGGATGGTCAGGGGGTCAGAACCTAGTTCCAGATCATTTGTAGACTGCAAATCGACTGCAAGAAGCCCAACAGATATAATATTTGACTAAAACATAGTCATTTCAAACCTTGCTTCTATTTGTATATGATCACCTTTCTCTCTCTATTTTGTGTTGGAATTTTTTGTAACAGACTTCCTGAATTAAAATCCCTTGTAGATATTTTGATGGTGTTTTTACAGCCTTTTATTTATTTGGATATTTTTTTTACATTTACCTTGGCAAGTCAGTTAAGAACAAATTCTTATTTACAATGACGGCCTAGGAACAGTGGGTTAACTGCCTGGTTCAGGGGCAGAACGACATATTTTTACCTTATCAGCTCGGGGATTCGATCTACCAATATTTCGGTTACTGACCCAACGCTCTAACCACTAGGCTACCTGCCACCCCAACAATACAATTTATGTCCACCAATACAATAAAAATAGTTTTTTACTGATAAACCAGCATTTTAAATAGGAATTTAAAAGTATTTGTTTTGGTTTGTGGATGTATGTCCTGTGTAGGCTGTGTGTGTGTCTGTTTCCTGTTGAGACTGCGTGAACCGTTCACTGGGTCCACAGCCTCTCTAGGGGGGCTGCTTTACAGGCCTCACTCTGGTGGGAACTAGCCGCTGGTCATAATGTCTGTCTGGGTGTGTGTATGTGGGGGAAGAGTAGTGTGTGTGTCCATAGTGTGTGTGTTAGCGTGAGTCTGTGTTAGTAATGGCGGTTAATGGGAGACTGGGCCCCTGCCCTCATGGTCCGCTCTGTAAGGCCAATAACTAATAGTTAGCTCCTGTTAAGAGCTGCTCCAGGACAGATACTTCCTGTAGTCTCCTGTATAACATGCATCCCTCCCTCCTACCCAGTAAGCTGGGTTGAATGAGCAATCTAACATGACTGGATAAGTTAAAGCAAGTGTTCAGCGACAAAGCTTTCCAGGAAAGGAAGCAGGGAAGGATACAATACAATGCTGTTACTAGTGTAGTTAATTACAGTTTTACAAGAGCTGCTGAAAGTTTCACCACGTATTCCTGACGGCACCAGATCTAGCAACACTATCTTCACGTATTCCCGACAGGGCATCAGATCTAGCAACACTATCTTCACGTATTCCCGACAGGGCACCAGATCTAGCAACACTATCTTCACGTATTCCCAACAGGGCACCAGATCTAGCAACACTATCTTCACGTATTCCCGACAGGGCACCAGATCTAGCAACACTATCTTCACGTATTCCCGACAGGGCACCAGATCTAGCAACACTATCTTCACGTATTCCCGCCAGGGCACCAGATCTAGCAACACTATCTTCACGTATTCCCGACAGGGCTCCAGATCTACTTCAACAGTAAAGAATAGTAAAGTGCAGAATAGTAAAGTGCAGAATAGTAAAGTGCAGAATAGTAAAGTATGGTAAAGAATAGTAAAGTATGGTAAAGAATAGTAAAGTATGGTACAGAACAGTAAAGTATGGTACAGAACAGTAAAGTATGGTACAGAACAGTAAAGTTAGGTACAGAACAGTAAAGTATGGTACAGAACAGTAAAGTATGGTACAGAACAGTAAAGTATGGTACAGAACAGTAAAGTATGGTACAGAACAGTAAAGTATAGTAAAGCTCAATACAGACTCAGTGTTAGTACTGTACTCATTTCGTTTAACGCAAATCTAAAATCTTGCATAATTTGGTTAGATGTTTCCGTAGTCTGTCCACGATAGGTTCATCCTGTACTTACTGTACACTACAGGCCCTGTACCAATTGGCTCATATTAATACCAGGTGTATAACTCATTAACCCTCCACTACTTTAAGTCAACACTGATCACTTACCACTGATCTGGCTAGAATGGATATTTGTGGAATCTTGTTTTTATCTATCACAGCTCTATTAGATTTAATATTAAATCAGGGTTAGTGCTATCCGGAATCTTTGGGACGTCCCTACCCTAAACCCTAACCCTTAACCTTAACCCCTACCCTAAATTCCCTAGGCCCTAATTTCACATGACTGGGCAGGGGTGCAGCCATCGGATGGGCCTTGGAGGGCATAGGCTCACACACTAGGGAATCAGGCCAAGATAATCAGAATACGGTTTTCCCCACAAAAAGGCTTTATTACAGACATAAATACTCCTCAATTTCATCAACTGTCCGGCTGGCTGGTCTCAGATGATCCCGCAGATGAAGAAGCCGGATGTGGAAGTCCTGGGTTGGCGTGGTTACATGTGGTCTGTGGTTGTGAGACCGGCTGGATGCACTGCCAAATTCTCTAAAAAGGGCGTTGGAGGTGGCTTATGGTAGAGAAATGAACATAACATTCTCTGGCAACAGCTCTGGTGGACATTCCTGCAGTCAGCATGACAATTGCATGCTCCCTCAAAACTTGAGAAACCCGTGGCACTGTGTTGGGTGACAAAACTGCACATTTTAGTGGTCTTTTATTGTCCCCCAGCACAAGGTGCACCTGTGTAATGATCATGCTGTTTAATCAGTTTATTGATATGCCATACCTGTCAGGTGGAAGGATTATCATGGTAAAGGAGAAATTCTCACTAACAGGCATCTTTTATTTCAGCTCATGAAACATGGGACCAACACTTTACGTTTTTGTTCAGGATAATTGCATACTCTGGTTTAGTATACACTGTCACAGTAGTCCCAAAATGTTGCATTCATCAGGATTAGCTATAAGATATATTACAGTATTATTATTAGAGTCTGTATATAACTGTATGTTATAACACACGCACGCACGCACACACACACAGATACACACACACCCACTGGAGTATGACAGAACAGAACAGAACAGACGAGGACATGAAAACTAGGTCTGTTTATGGAAATGAGCTTAGTTAGCCAGCCAAACTGACCTGCGAAAAACTCTAACTATAACAGGCTTAGGCCAAATCAGATGAATATGGAGATTATGACTATGGAGATTATGGATATGTTTCAATGTTTAATTGAGTTAGTTTATATGCAGGATGTTGGTATGTTTATAGCCAGCCCAGCGACTACAGCTGATAGCTGACTCTGTTGTGATGATTGTGCTTCTGTGGTAATGTGCCTTATTTTTGAATGTATTCCGTTAGCAGCTTGGATGACAAATTCCCCCTCCCCGTAAATTTTGGCTTGGCCCACATGTGTTTCGGTGTGAGTGTGTTTTGGTGTGTGCGTTTGTTTCTCAGTGGATATGGGTGTGTATGTCTCTCAAAGGTGTTGGTGTTGTTGTTAATTAACTTTCCTCCGGGTTCATCAGTCGCCCCCCCCCAGAGTGTTTCTGTTGCAGAATAACTTTCTGTTAGGCCGCATGGGCCTCACTTCCTGTTTCTGAAGCTGCTCAGCAACTGTTTCTGGTTCTAGCACAGTGCACACTTTTCCCTACATAGTGTGCTACTGTCGTAGCGTGCACGTTATTTGAATGGTCACAGAAAGAACGTTGGTAGCATCATCTGCGTAGCATCATCTCAGTGATGTCAGATGTCAGTCAGACAGGTTTCCTAGAGCTAACTTCAGTTACAGAGTTTTTTCGATGCCTATCCAGTACTTCAAAAAGACAGTTAACAGATATGGATGTGACGTTTATCGGTTTCACGTGAATTCACAATGCAGAATATGGTCCTATTGCGTAATGGCCACTAGGGGGCAATGAAGTTCTATCTAACACAGTCAAAGGCTGAATCTCAGACCCAACACTTAGCCTCGAAGTCCTTTATCATCGAGTGGCCACTTGCTGTTTTGTTCGATAGTGATCACTCGAGTCTGAAGTTGTTTTGGCTAAAACGTGCATTGAGATGATGTGCACTCGACCTCCCAACTACCACTTATCAATATTCCAAAATTCTAAATTCATTCGCGAGCATCGTCCCCCGCGACCTGTCTTGTGCATGACTCACTCGCTATGAAACACGGGCACTGGGGCAGACAGACACATACTCTGATAGACAGTGAGAAAGTTTTAAAAACGTAATCTCTCTTCTCCTGCAGAAAACATGTACAAGTCTATCAGTCGCCAGTGATTTCATCAGCTGGTTTAGCTTGTTGTAGCCTGCCTGCTGCTAGCTAGCTTCACAGACAAACACCAGCCTGGTCTCATAGACTGATTTCATCAGCTGGTTTAGCTTGTTGTAGCCTGCCTGCTGCTAGCTAGCTTCACAGACAAACACCAGCCTGGTCTCATAGACTGGACGTAACCAGGCCCCCAGTGTGGAGCGTGAAGTCACAAGCTCTGCTGGTCAGCTACTGCGTAGCAACCTAGTGGTACCAAAAGCCCTGGTCTGCTCTAGAAAGCCTATATAAATTACAATTGCCAGAATGTTCAAATTATTAATTATTTGGGCCATTTGTTTGTTATGATCAAGTTCGTTCCCTACAGTGAAATCTTTTCAAGTTCGCTACAATTCAAGATATTTAATTAAAGCTGCACTATGCAGAAATTGCTCCACCATTTCCTGGTTGTTGAATGTTTTATAGTTCGCCTAATTTCAGTTTATGTGACAAAACAAGCACGTATAGTGTAGAGAATCATTGTACCATCTAAACCGCTGTGAAATATTGTAGTTTCAGCTGAATTGAGCACATAGAACAGATCTACCGCTTCTTAAACTTGCTTTCAATGAGAATAACAGATCTATGACTCACATGTCTATGTGAATTTGCTTGGGTCGCCCAAAAAGTTACATATAGCAGCTTTATATAGTGATCCATTCTGACAACTGCGTTTGTCGTCACACAGGACCACGTGCTGACACAGACCGATCACGGGCCAGCAGGCTACGTGGAGGTTCCCGGTCGACTCTCTCAGGCAGGATGAAAGCGACTACATCCACCATGATTCTTTAGTTACGGCAACTTTTACCATGATCCTTAGCGATTGTTTTTGGTGCCATTCAGCAATATGCCGTTCTTCATATGTCAAATACTTCCGGCTTCATGCACCATCGGGCGTTTCCCATAGGAATATGTGGATGGCATCAGAGCTATCACTATCTACTGGTTTTAATGTCTATGGACGTAACATGTGTAGTGTACTGTAGTAACATAGTAAATGTAAATCTGGGACATATGTTACATTTTGGTACGGTTACATAAGACAGAAGGGTACGGAAACAGAAGGAGTTCATTGGGGTAGAATCTCATCACAGACAACTTTAGCATTTGAGCTAATTAGCAACTTTTCAACTACTTACTACTTTTTCGCTACTTTGCAATTACTTAGCATGTTAGCTAACCCTAACCCCTAGCCTAGCTAATGTTAGCCACCTAGCTAATGTTAACATTAGCCACAACAAATTGGAATTCGTAACATAGCATAATACTTATTTCAAATTCGTAACATATTGTACAAATTGTAATTTGTAACATATCATATGAATTGGAGTTTGTAACACATCATATGATTTGTAATTCGTAACATATCATATGAATTGTAATTCGTAACATCATATGAATTGTAATTCGTGACATCATATGAATTGTAATTTGTGACATATCATATGAATTGTAATTTGTAACATATCATATGAATTGTAATTTGTAACATATCATACGAAATGGATGATGGACATCCACAAATTAAAACCTAATATATGAAACGTAACATATCATTCTAAATGGAAGGAGACAGATTTACATTTACTGTGTTTCATCTACTCTGGAGTCCAGATTGCAAACACAGGGATGGATTTTTAGCTAGCTAGTTAAGGATGTTGGGCACTGCACTGATAAATGGCGTGTAGCATATCACTTATTTACGATAGTTTGGCAGCTTATCGAGGAAGTTGTAGACATTTTCCCAGCAGTCAGTCCGTACTTAAGCGTGTTTCCAAAGCACCAATCGTCACGTTGTAGCGTTGCGTCAGCTACAGCACAGCAGTAGACTCGATACTGTACTGACTCAGGGCAGAGCAGGCTGTTCGCTGCTGCCGCTTGCCTTTCTCTGCCACTTCTCCAACTTAACGACAGTGACGCGCAGAGCGCAAATCATTTGAAAGATGCTTATCTAGTCCAAATGTTGTTGTGTTGGGTATTTGTTTAAATGTAATGTTTCCTTTGTGATTATGATCAGGGCCTGTTAGTGGTAGTTTTGAGGACTGCACTGTGATTTACATTTTATGATAAAAAACCCCCATTGTTTTTCAGTTATGTATTTTTTGTTGACAGTAAAGTCCTAATATGTGTTTTAACATTTGAACAAGGGATCCTCAACTAGATTCCGACATGGGGACAATTTTTTTCTTGAGCGGATGATTCGGGGGGCTGGAACATAATTACAAATAACTTGTAGACTGCAAATTGATCGCCCAAACCGACATAAGATTTGACTAAAACGTAATCATTTGAAACCTTGCTTACATTTGTATAAGATCACGTCTCTCTATTATGCGTGGGAATACTTGGGAACAGATTTACAGAATTAAAATCACTTGGAGCTGATTTCCTGGTGTTTTTAAAGTCTTATGTCCCCCCCTTAGATCAAAATATATCCCACTCCTAGATATTCAGAATTATAGACGCACTAATCAGGAAGTAAGAGAAGTGCTTCCTTCTATTGTAGAGAGGCTCTACAAATGTTTATGACCTATTGATGTGTCCTGTTGTGAATATTGGGTTCCGCCCAGCTGTATAGCATGGTGGGGCAGTCCTTCAGGACAGGACACCATTTTCTGTGGACTGCTAGCTCAGCAAAAAGCACTGCAGGTAGTTAATAACATCAGGGCAATTCACTGTGTGGGCCGGTTCCTCTGACTTGAAGAGAGGGAGAGGGAATGAATAGGTGAAAGGGGGAGAGAGAGAACGTATGGGGAGGTGGTTTGTTTAACTGGCTCAACTACAGCTCATTCTGTCTGCCATCTCCTCTGGCATAGGCCCAAAAGACAGAGAGAGCGGAGAGAGTGGATGGGGGGTGGGGAGAGATAGGGGAGAGAGAGACTTGGAGAATAGAGGAGATAATGGGTAGAGAGTTTGAGAGGGAGAGAAAATAGTAAATTTAAGGGAGTTGGAGGATGAGAGGGAGAGAGAGCACTGTGTGTTTAAAGAATTGACTGAGGGGGGAGCCTCGAGGGAGAGAGCACTGTGTGTTTAAATAATTGACAGAGCGGGGAGCCTCGAGGGAGAGAGCACTGTGTGTTTAAACAATTGACCGAACGGGGAGCCTCGAGGGAGAGAGAGCACTGTGTGTTTAAACAATTGACCGAACGGGGAGCCTCGAGGGAGAGAGCACTGTGTGTTTAAACAATTGACTGAACGGGGAGCCTCGAGGGAGAGAGCACTGTGTGTTTAAAGAATTGACTGAGGGGGGAGCCTCGAGGGAGAGAGCACTGTGTGTTTTTAAAGAATTGACAGAGCGGGGAGCCTCGAGGGAGAGAGAGCACTGTGTGTTTAAACAATTGACCGAACGAGGAGCCTCGAGGGAGCGAGAGCACTGTGTGTTTAAAGAATTGACAGAGCGGGGAGCCTCGAGGGAGAGAGAGCACTGTGTGTTTAAAGAATTGACTGAGGGGGGAGCCTCGAGGGAGAGAGAGCACTGTGTGTTTAAACAATTGACCGAACGGGGAGCCTCGAGGGAGAGAGAGCACTGTGTGTTTAAACAATTGACCGAACGGGGAGCCTCGAGGGAGAGAGAGCACTGTGTGTTTAAACAATTGACCGAACGGGGAGCCTCGAGGGAGAGAGCACTGTGTGTTTAAAGAATTGACAGAGGGGGGAGCCTCGAGGGAGAGAGCACTGTGTGTTTAAAGAATTGACAGAGCGGGGAGCCTCGTGGGAGAGAGAGCACTGTGTGTTTAAAGAATTGACTGAGCGGGGAGCCTCTAGGGAGAGAGAGCACTGTGTGTTTAAAGAATTGACAGAGCGGGGAGCATTGAGGGAGAGAGAGCACTGTGTGTTTAAAGAATTGACAGAGCGGGGAGCCTCGTGGGAGAGAGAGCACTGTGTGTTTAAAGAATTGACTGAGGGGGGAGCCTCGAGGGAGAGAGCACTGTGTGTTTAAAGAATTGACCGAACGGGGAGCCTCGAGGGAGAGAGCACTGTGTGTTTAAAGAATTGACTGAGGGGGGAGCCTCGAGGGAGAGAGAGCACTGTGTGTTTAAAGAATTGACAGAGCGGGGAGCCTCGAGGGAGAGAGCACTGTGTGTTTAAAGAATTGACAGAGCGGGGAGCCTCGAGGGAGAGAGAGCACTGTGTGTTTAAAGAATTGACCGAACGGGGAGCCTCGAGGGAGAGAGAGCACTGTGTGTTTAAAGAATTGACACAGTGGGGAGCCTCGAGGGAGAGAGAGCACTGTGTGTTTAAAGAATTGACTGAGTGGGGAGCCTCGAGGGAGAGAGAGCACTGTGTGTTTAAAGAATTGACTGAGGGGGGAGCCTCGAGGGAGAGAGAGCACTGTGTGTTTAAACAATTGACCGAACGGGGAGCCTCGAGGGAGAGAGAGCACTGTGTGTTTAAACAATTGACCGAACGAGGAGCCTCGAGGGAGAGAGCACTGTGTGTTTAAAGAATTGACTGAGCGGGGAGCCTCTAGGGAGAGAGAGCACTGTGTGTTTAAAGAATTGACAGAGCGGGGAGCCTCGAGGGAGAGAGCACTGTGTGTTTAAAGAATTGACAGAGCGGGGAGCCTCGTGGGAGAGAGAGCACTGTGTGTTTAAAGAATTGACTGAGCGGGGAGCCTCTAGGGAGAGAGAGCACTGTGTGTTTAAAGAATTGACAGAGCGGGGAGCATTGAGGGAGAGAGAGCACTGTGTGTTTAAAGAATTGACAGAGCGGGGAGCCTCGTGGGAGAGAGAGCACTGTGTGTTTAAAGAATTGACTGAGCGGGGAGCCTCTAGGGAGAGAGAGCACTGTGTGTTTAAAGAATTGACAGAGCGGGGAGCATTGAGGGAGAGAGAGCACTGTGTGTTTAAAGAATTGACTGAGTGGGGAGCCTCGAGGGAGAGAGCACTGTGTGTTTAAAGAATTGACTGAGGGGGGAGCCTCGAGGGAGAGAGAGCACTGTGTGTTTAAACAATTGACCGAACGGGGAGTCTCGAGGGAGAGAGCACTGTGTGTTTAAAGAATTGACTGAGGGGGGAGCCTCGAGGGAGAGAGAGCACTGTGTGTTTAAAGAATTGACAGAGCGGGGAGCCTCGGGGGAGAGAGAGCACTGTGTGTTTAAATAATTGACAGAGCGGGGAGCCTCGAGGGAGAGAGAGCACTGTGTGTTTAAAGAATTGACTGAGTGGGGAGCCTCGAGGGAGAGAGAGCACTGTGTGTTTAAAGAATTGACTGAGTGGGGAGCCTTGAGGGAGAGAGAGCACTGTGTGTTTAAAGAATTGACTGAGTGGGGAGCCTTGAGGGAGAGAGAGCACTGTGTGTTTAAAGAATTGACAGAGCGGGGAGCCTCGTGGGAGAGAGAGCACTGTGTGTTTAAAGAATTGACAGAGCGGGGAGCCTCGTGGGAGAGAGAGCACTGTGTGTTTAAAGAATTGACCGAACGGGGAGCCTCGTGGGAGAGAGAGCACTGTGTGTTTAAAGAATTGACTGAGTGGGGAGCCTTGAGGGAGAGAGAGCACTGTGTGTTTAAAGAATTGACAGAGCGGAGAGCCTCATGGGAGAGAGAGCACTGTGTGTTTAAAGAATTGACAGAGCGGGGAGCCTCGTGGGAGAGAGAGCACTGTGTGTTTAAAGAATTGACCGAACGGGGAGCCTCGTGGGAGAGAGAGCACTGTGTGTTTAAAGAATTGACACAGCGGGGAGCCTCGAGGGAGAGAGAGCACTGTGTGTTTAAAGAATTGACAGAGCGGGGAGCCTCGAGGGAGAGTGTCCCTGTTGTTGCACTCTGGGATGCTAGTCCCCTAGAGGAAGAAAGGATGGCTTGTCCCCGAGATAAAAAGGGGAAGAGGGAGGAAGAGAAGGAGAGAAAGAAGGAAGTCCTGCTCTCTGTATCTAAAGAGCCAGGGTAGAAAGTAAGCATCAGTCCTCAGTGAAACAAACAGGCAGAAGGATACATTTTGTGTGCGTGTGTTTGTGTGTGTCACATTCTGTATCCAACGTGTGCTACTGTTGTACGTGTGTCTGTCATTTGGTTGTGTGTCAATGTGTGCTACTGTTGTCCGTGTGTCTGTCATTTGGTTGTGTGTCAATGTGTGCTACTGTTGTACGTGTGCCTGTCATTTGGTTGTGTGTCAACGTGTGCTACTGTTGTACGTGTGTCTGTCATTTGGTTGTGTGTCAATGTGTGCTACTGTTGTCCGTGTGTCTGTCATTTGGTTGTGTGTCAATGTGTGCTACTGTTGTACGTGTGCCTGTCATTTGGTTGTGTGTCAATGTGTGCTACTGTTGTACGTGTGTCTGTCATTTGGTTGTGTGTCAATGTGTGCTACTGTTGTCCGTGTGTCTGTTATTTGGTTGTGTGTCAATGTGTGCTACTGTTGTCCGTGTGTCTGTCATTTGGTTGTGTGTCAATGTGTGCTACTGTTGTACGTGTGTCTGTCATTTGGTTGTGTGTCAATGTGTGCTACTGTTGTACGTGTGCCTGTCATTTGGTTGTGTGTCAATGTGTGCTACTGTTGTCCGTGTGTCTGTCATTTGGTTGTGTGTCAATGTGTGCTACTGTTGTACGTGTGTCTTTCATGTGGTTTTGTGTCAATGTGTATAATTGGCAGGGACACAGCTGCACCCAGTCTCTGATTCTCCCACACAGAAGCAACTCAGAGAGGGAAGGTGATAAAGACAACAGCCTCTTGAGCATCCAAGCCTCAGGTGCAGAGTTTAATCTGTAACCACAGTGGAGAGTGGAAATGGGATCACGCTTTCCAGATGACTGTCCTCTGTCTTTCAGTCTGTTATACAGGACTGTTTACCCTACCCGCTCTTATTAAAATGAATCTGTCTGTCTATCTTGCTCGCTCGCTTTCTCTCACACACACTCCACTCCTTCAAGCTTGAGCGGGTAACTCTTGCACATTGCTGGACTGACCCGGCCCTCTTTGGCCCAGCATGACCTGGCCTTAGACAATACACACACTCTGACCTGGCTACACAATACACACACGCTGGCCTGGCTACACAATACACACACGCTGGCCTGGCTACACAATACACACACTCTGGCCTGGCTACACAATACACACACTCTGGCCTGGCTACACAATACACACACTCTGGCCTGGCTACACAATACACACACTCTGGCCTGGCTACACAATACACACACTCTGGCCTGGCTACACAATACACACACTCTGGCCTGGCTACACAATACACACACTCTGGCCTGGCTACACAATACACACACTCTGGCCTGGCTACACAATACACACACTCTGGCCTGGCTACACAATACACACACTCTGGCCTGGCTACACAATACACACACTCTGGCCTGGCTACACAATACACACACTCTGGCCTGGCTACACAATACACACACTCTGGCCTGGCTACACAATACACACACTCTGGCCTGGCTACACAATACGCACACTCTGGCCTGGCTACACAATACGCACACTCTGGCCTGGCTACACAATACGCACACTCTGGCCTGGCTACACAATACGCACACTCTGGCCTGGCTACACAATACGCACACTCTGGCCTGGCTACACAATACGCACACTCTGGCCTGGCTACACAATACGCACACTCTGGCCTGGCTACACAATACGCACACTCTGGCCTGGCTACACAATACGCACACTCTGGCCTGGCTACACAATACGCACACTCTGGCCTGGCTACACAATACGCACACTCTGGCCTGGCTACACAATACGCACACTCTGGCCTGGCTACACAATACGCACACTCTGGCCTGGCTACACAATACGCACACTCTGGCCTGGCTACACAATACACACACTCTGGCCTGGCTACACAATACACACACTCTGGCCTGGCTACACAATACACACACTCTGGCCTGGCTACACAATACACACACTCTGGCCTGGCTACACAATACACACACTCTGGCCTGGCTACACAATACACACACTCTGGCCTGGCTACACAATACACACACTCTGGCCTGGCTACACAATACACACACTCTGGCCTGGCTACACAATACACACACTCTGGCCTGGCTACACAATACACACACTCTGGCCTGGCTACACAATACACACACTCTGGCCTGGCTACACATTACGCACACTCTGGCCTGGCTACACAATACGCACACTCTGGCCTGGCTACACAATACGCACACTCTGGCCTGGCTACACAATACACACACTCTGGCCTGGCTACACAATACGCACACTCTGGCCTGGGTACACAATACACACACTCTGGCCTGGCTACACAATACACACACTCTGGCCTGGCTACAAAATACACACACTCTGGCCTGGCTACACAATACACACACTCTGGCCTGGCTACACAACACACACACACACGTTTGTTTTACTATCCTTGTGGGGACCAAACAATTGATTCCTATTCAAAATCCTATTTTCCCAACCAGACTTTTTGCTTGTGGGGACCGGCAAAATGTTCCCACGTGTCCATTTTAGTAATTTAGCAGACATTCTTATCCAGAGTGACATACAGGAGCAATTAGGGTTAAGTGCCTTGCTCAAGAGCCCATAGACTGATTTTCCCCCCCCCCCCCCCACCGCTTGCGGATTTGAACCAGCAATCTTTCAGTTACTGGCCCAACGCTCTTAACCGCTAGGCTAGTGGCCCAAAGCTCTTAACCGCTAGGCTAGTGGCCCAAAGCTCTTAACCGCTAGGCTAGTGGCCCAAAGCTCTTAACCGCTAGGCTAGTGGCACAACGCTCTTAACCGCTAGGCTAGTGGCCCGACGCTCTTAACCGCTAGGCTAGTGGCCCGACGCTCTTAACCGCTAGGCTAGTGGCCCGACGCTCTTAACCGCTAGGCTAGTGGCCCGACGCTCTTAACCGCTAGGCTAGTGGCCCGACGCTCTTAACCGCTAGGCTTCCTGCCGCCCCTTGTCAGAATGTTCCTTGTTTTACTATCCTTGTGAGGACATCTGGTTGAGTAGAAACAAAAATATACACACACACACACGTATGCACACATCTACATATGTACATATGAACACACAAACTAACTGTATATATTTACCTGAATCTCTTCCACTCCACCGAACCCTTCCCCCAACCCAACCCTGTTCTCCTGCCTCTCTTCCTTCCCCTCCTCCCCCTGTCTCTTCTCTCTTCCCCTCTGTCCTGTCTGTCTGTCATGTGAAATGAGGACACAGCCCTAGACTCTGTCTGTCTGTCTGTCTGTCTGTCTGTCTGCCATGTGAAATGAGGACACAGCCCTTGACTCAGACAGTGTCTGTCATGTGAAATGAGGACACAGCCCTAGACTCAGAGTCTCCCTGTCTGTCTGTCTCTGTCCGCCATGTGAAATGATTGCTCATTTAAAGCTCCCCCCCCCCCCCCCCACCTAATAGACAGATGAGGCTGGGGGAGGAGGGTTGCAGAGGGAGGGTTGCAGGCAGGCAGATTGACCCAGAATCCCTGCTCTGCTGATGTGGAATGATGTTGCTTTTTGTCTCTACAGATCAGGGTTGGACTACTCTAGTCTATAGATCACTAGATCGGGGATTGACTACTCTAGTCTGACTGTAGTTTCTCATCCCTGTTGTAGATGCTCTTCTCTTTGGAACCAGTTAGACTGTTAGAACCCGTTGAAGTTGGAACCCTGGGCTTTCTTTATATTTTATTTATCCTTTATTTAACCAGGCAAGTCAGTTAAGAACAAATTCTTATTTACAATGATGGTCTACCCCGGCCAATTGTGAACTGCCCTATGGAACTCCCAATCACAGCCGGTTGTGATAAAGCCTGGAATCGAACCAGGGCTGTAGTGACAAGGCACTGAGATGCAGACTAGAGTTGAATACTGAGATAAACAATGGCCTATCACAAGGTTCCAGACTCTAGAACCCACATCTTTCACTCTACTGCAGGGGTCTGGAGCGCTACCATCCTGCGCACATGATTCTAATAATTAGCTGGTTGATAAGATGAATCAGGTTAGTTACAACTAGGATTGGATTGAACACCTACAGGAGGGTAGCCCGCCAGGAACAGGTTTGGAGAGTCCTGCGCTACTGGAATAGAGCTGTGATCTGAATGAGTTCCCTTCACTGGATTCTGTGCTGCTGCTTGGTTTAATGAGGTCAGAGGGAATATAGAGTAAGGCGTATACACAGATTCCCTGGTTTCTATATGATGTGATGACTTGGACATATGCCAGTATAAACAGTGCTGTTAGCAGGTAGTCTGGATAATTTACACATTATTTTTCATTTAGAGAGAGAAGGGGGGGGGGGGGGGGCAAGAGTGAAGGGAAGAGAGCAGAGATAATGCAAACGAGAGCGACAGAGGAGTAAAATTATATCCTCCTTTGTGATTCCATCTCTTCTCTTTCAGAAAGAGGGAGAGAGAGGGGAGGGAGAGAGAGAGCTAAAACAGGCACACCTTTCCCTCCCCCCTCTCTTTCCCTCCCATCGTTCTTACATGTTTTCTCTTCACTCTATAGATCATCGTCTGTGTTAATCTCGCTTAACCCAGAACTAAAGTCTTGTGTAATTGGTCAGATGCTCGATTAAGTTCTGCGTCCATATGTGTGAAAGGAGAGGGGTGGCAGGTAGCCTAGTGGTTAGAGCGTTTGGGCCAGTAACCAAAGGGTTGCTAGATCGAATCGCCGAGCTGATAACTTAAAAATCTGTCGTTCTGCCCCTGAACAAGGCAGTTAACCCACTGTTCCTAGGCCGTCATTGAAAATAAGAATTTGTTCTTAACTGACTTGCCTGGTTAAATAATTTTAAAAAAGGACACATCCACCCAACACCTATTTCTATAATTGACAGTATTAAATAGCACTAGTATGTGGGAACAATAAGAGTCAACAACAAAGAATACATCTGACTTATGGGCCCTTCCCAACAATGCAGAGAGAGGAATAAATACACATTGAGTAAAAATAACTTGGCTATGTACACGGGGTACCTGTACTGAGTTGATGTGCAGGGGTAAGAGGTAGCTATGTACATATAGGTAAGGATAAAGTGACTAGGCAACAGGATAGATATTAAACAGTAACAGCAGCGTATGTCATGAGTCAAAAGAGTTAGTGCAGATAGTCCGGGTAGCTATTGGTTATCTGTTTAACTAAATATTTAGCAGTCTTATGGCTTGGGGGTAGAAGCTGTTCAGGGTCCTGTTGGTTCCAGACTTGATGCACCGTGTTATGCACACCTCTGAGAAGAGGGAACGCCTCCCGGGTGGCGCAGTGGTCTAGGGCACTGCATCGCAGTGCTAACTGCGCCACCAGAGTCTCTGGGTTCGCGCCCAGGCTCTGTCGCAGCCGGCCGCGACCGGGAGGTCCGTGGGGCGACGCACAATTGGCATAGCGTCGTCCGGGGTAGGGAGGGTTTGGCCGGTAGGGATATCCTTGTCTCATCGCGCTCCAGCGACTCCTGTGGCGGGCCGGGTGCAGTGCGCGCCAGCCAAGGGGGCCAGGTACACGGTGTTTCCTCCGACACATTGGTGCGGCTGGCTTCCGGGTTGGAGGCGCGCTGTGTTAAGAAGCAGTACGGCTGGTTGGGTTGTGCTTCGGAGGACGCATGGCTTTCGACCTTCGTCTCTCCCGAGCCCGTACGGGAGTTGTAGCGATGAGACAAGGTAGTAATTACTAGCGATTGGATACCACGAAAATTGGGGAGAAAATGGGATAAAAAATAAAATAAAAAAAAAAAAAAAAAAAGAGAAGAGGGAACGCAACACCCTGCTACAACTCAACTCCCCGTGAAGTGAAAGAGGTATGGACTGTAGGTGCGAGTAAGGATGACAAAGGCAGAATTTACCGTTTACTAGGATTTATTTCCTACACGGTAATATGGGGAAAAGGGGCTGGACGGAACCAAAGCAAAGAAAGTAAATATCAAAGCTTCCCCCTCTCCTATCTAACCTGCCTACCCACTACTTACCTATCTTAGCACCACCTGGTGTCCTAACCAAAATACAGGGGGTGGTCCGCCCAGGTCTTACCTAGTGTGCCTAGACAGTGAATATACTACGGGTATATGTATGCCCGCGGGCCTCTTGCCTAAGCACTCCCAAAGTGCCTTCTCCTTCCCCCCTGGGAACAAATGAAACAGAACAACAAACAATTTCAATAATCAAAATAGTGCGTCCTATAACACATAACAGACATAACCAATCAGCTCCCTCAGCAACAACTTACATAGTACATACCAAATATCTTTGAGAAACAACCAACACTTTATCACTATCAAATTCTCCAGAAAAAATCTCTCTCTCTAATCTCTCCAAAATATTCAATCTTCTCCTCCTGAACAGAACACTGGCTTTTATATAGCTTCAGGAGTCTAATTGGATACAGCTGCATCTTGACGAGGGGGCGGGGTCAGCTCTCTAATCATCCATTAGCCATTGAGTCGACCAATCAGCTGGTTGGGGAGGCTTCCAGGAAGCCATCCGCTGAAACACACACACTCAAATACAACACAGAAACTGGGGAACGTAACACACCGGTACCACTTGCCGTGCGGTAGCAGAGAGAACAGTCTATGACTAGGGTGGCCGTAGTCTTTTTAGGGCCTTCCTCTGACACCGCCTGGTATAAAGGTCCTGGAGGGCAGGAAGCTTGGCCACAGTGTTGTACTGGGCCATACGCACTACCCTCTGTAGCACCCTTGTGGTCGGATGCCAAGCAGTTGCCATACCAAGCGGTGACTGCCAGTCAAGATGCTCTCAATGGTGCAGCTGTAGAAATGTTTGAGGATCTGAGGGCCCATGCCGAATCTTTTCAGCCTGCTGAGGGGAAGAGGTGTTGTAGTGCCTTCTTCATGACTGTGTTTGTGTGTGAGAACCATGATAATTCCTTAGTGATGTGGATGGGGGCGTGCTCGGCCCTCCGTTTGATGAAGTCTATGATCAGATCCTTTGTCTTGCTGATGTTGAGGGAGGTTTCTGACCACACTGCCAGGTCTCCGACCACACTGCCAGGTCTCTGACCTCCTCCCTATAGGCTGTGTCATCGTTGTTGATGATCAGGCCAATCACTTTTGCGTTGTTAGCAACTTAATGATGGTGTTGGAGTTGTGCTCGGGCACGCAGTCGTGGAAGAATACCTGTACAGGAGGGGACTAAGCACGCACCCCTGAGGGTCAACATGGCGGATGTGTTGTTCCCTACCTTCACCACCTGAGGATGACCCTTCAGGAAGACCAGGATACAGTTGCAGAGGGAGGTGTCCGTCTGGCCCTGTGGCCTTGTGAATGTTAACCCGTTTTTAAACCCCATCTGGTCGATGTCCTTGCCCCCGTGGACATTGAATTAGCATAACAAAGACATCCCCATAAAGATCTGTCAGTTTAGAGAAATCCACAGCATCCGCCTATGCCGAACTTCCGCGTCTGCGGTGAAAGGTGACAGAGCTAGAGCGATGTTTGTCAGACCATGAGACATCTCGAAGCTCACTTCACACAAAATCATCTGTAGCGTCCTGAACGATTTGGCCTACAAAGTAGTATGACCCCTCTATGGAAAGATGAGAATCTCACGGACACGATGGTGTTCTCCTTTTTGCTCTACGCCAAACGACTTGGGCCTCGTCTAAAGTCGGCACAGCTGATCTTCTGCCTGTAGCGTCCCAACTGTTTTGGCTACACACTAATATGACCCCTCTGTAGAAAGGTGAGACTCTCATGAACACGTACATTGTTTTGCTCTAGGACGCCCGCAGGCCTCACAAGTCTCGTCTGAAGGTCCCCCGGTACCAGTTGAAAAAATGTATGGAAGTATACTGTATATGGAGTCTGTTTAGTGCCAAAAATAAGGGTTTAAATACATGCAAAAAATAAAATAATAATTGTTTCCTAGTCTTATATCTCATATAGGATAGAAACTTCCTTTTAGATGTTTTTTTAGGGGGGGGGGGACTATCTATTCCATGTAGTGAATCTGTTATTCAGGATGTTTGTATGTGCTAATAGCAGTAAGGCCAAATAAAACTTTTCTTCTAACCTTTTAACCAAGTCTAGGACCAAGAGGCATTATTTTAGTTACTGTGCCCCCAGCCCAGGACCAAGAGGCATGGAGAGGCATTATTTTAGTTACTATGCCACCAGCCCAGGACCAAGAGGCATGGAGAGGCATTATTTTAGTTACTGTGCCCCCAGCCCAGGACCAAGAGGCATGGAGAGGCATTATTTTAGTTACTATGCCACCAGCCCAGGACCAAGAGGCATGGAGAGGCATTATTTTAGTTACTATGCCCCCTGCCTCTGGAATAGCCTGCCAGAGAACCTGTGGGGGGCTGAAATTCTGGACATATTTCAAAGAGATCTTAAAACACACCTTTTTAGCTTTGCTTTTCCTCATGGTGCTTTTCCTCATGGTGCTTTTTAGTCAGTGTTTGCCATTCTTTATTTTTTTATCTTATGTTTGTTTGGTATTAAATATTTCAGCTTTTATTTTCATATTTTTTCCTGGTTTTCTTTTCTGTGAAGCACATTGCGTTGTCTGAAATGTGCTGTATAAATAAAGCTTGATTTGATTTGATACGAGGAAGGTCACATGATCTCTTTTATGTGAGCCCAGGGTGGGTGTAGTGAGAGAAGACCAGTCACTGTATTGTATGTAGAGTGACAGTGACGTGCTAACAGTTAACAGGGCCAGTCAAATGTATGAGCAGCTCCAATTGCTAAGCTGAAGCAGACCTCAGGGTATGGGACTGGGGTAGAGTTTGGTGGGTACGAGAGTGGCGTGGTGTGCGAGTGTGTGTGTGTGTGTGGTGTATGAGCGTGTGGGTGTGTGTGTGTGTGTGTGTGTGTGGTGTATGAGCGTGTGTGTGTGGTGTGGTGTATGAGCGTGTGTGTGTGTGTGTGTGTGTAAATAAACACTTTCTATTTATATATTTACCTCCATTTAATCAGAGCCATGATGAGTGGAGTCAGTCTGCCTATGGAACAGCACAGAATATAACACTATAACGCAGTTCTGGTTATAACGTAGTGAAAACATAAAGTTCTAATGGGAAAGAGAAGAGAAATCCATAATAAAAAGGTTGTGGTGACAGGACAATCCTTCTGAGGTCCATCCTTCTATCCTAACCTTCCCTTCCGTTTCAATGGTCTGGGAAAACTGAGGCTGGAGCGACAACATCAAAGTGACTCCAAAATAGTGCATTTGTAAAGTATTCAGACCCCTTGACTTTTACCTTACAGCCTTATTCTAAAATGGATTAAGTCAAAAAAATATCCTCATCAATCTACACACAATACCCCATCATGACATCACAATACCCCATCATGACATCACAATACCCCATCATGACAAAGCTATTTTTTGTTGTTGAAATTTAAGCAAATTTATTACAAATAAAAAACAGAAATACCTTATTTACATAAGTATTCAGACCTTTTACCTATGAGACTCAAAATTGAACTCAGGTGCATCCTGTTTCCATTGATCTTCCTTGAGATGTTTCTACAACATGATTGGAGTCCACCTGTGGTAAATTCAATTGATTGGACATGATTTGGAAAGACACACATCTGTCTATATAAGGTCCCACAGTTGACAGTGCATGTCAGAGCAAAAACCAAGCCATGAGGTCGAAGGAATTGTCCGTATGTAGAGATCCGAGAAAGGATTGTGTAGAGGCACAGATCTGGGGAAGGGTACCAAAACATTTATGCAGCATTGAAGGTCCCCAAGAACACAGAGGCCTCCATCATTCTTAAATGGAAGAAGTTTAGAACCACCAAGACTCTTCCTAGAGACGCTGGCCGCCTGGCCAAATTGAGCAATCGGGGGAGAAGGGCCTTGGTCAGGGAGGTGACCAAGAACCCAATGGTCACTCTGACAGAGCTCCAGAGTTTCCCCTGTGGAGATGGAAGAACATTCCAGAAGGACAACCATCTCTGCAGCACTCCACCAATTAGGCCTTTATGGTAGAGTGGCCAGAGAAGCCACTCTTCAGTAAAAGGCACATGTCCAATCCAAAATCAAATCTGGAATCGGCTTTCTATTTCACAACAAAGCCTCCTTCACTCACGCCGCCAAACTTACCCAAATAAAACTGACTATCCTACCGATCCTCGACTTCGGCGATGTCATCTACAAAATAGCTTCCAACACTCTACTCAGAAAACTGGATGTAGTGTATCACAGAGCCATCTGTTTTGTTACCAAAGCCCCATATACTACCCACCACTGCGACCTGTATGCTCTAGTCGGCTGGCCCTCGCTTCATATTCGTCGCCAGACCCACTGGCTCCAGGTCATCTATAAGTCTATGCTAGGTAAAGCTCCACCTTATCTCAGCTCACTGGTCTCGATAACAACACCCACCCATAGCACGCACTCCAGCAGGTATATCTCACTGGTCATCCCCAAAACCAACACCTCCTTTGGCCTCCTTTCCTTCCAGTTCTCTGCTGACTGGAACGAATTGGAAAAATCGCTGAAGCTTTATATTTCCCTCACTAACTTTAAACATCAGCTATCTGAGCAGCTAACCGATCGCTGCAGCTGTACTAACTTTAAACATCAGCTATCTGAGCAGCTAACCCATCGCTGCAGCTGTACTAACTTTAAACATCAGCTATCTGAGCAGCTAACCCATCGCTGCAGCTGTACACAGCCCATCTGTAAATAGCCCATCCAATCTCCCTACCTCATCCCCATATTGTTTTTAATTACTTTTCTGCTCTTTTGCACACCAGTATTTCTACTTGCACATCATCATCTGCTCATCTATCACTCCAGTGTTAATTTGCTAAATTGTAATTACTTCGCTACTATGGCCTATTTATTGCCTTACCTCCTCACGCCATTTGCACACACTGTATATAGACTTTCTTTTTTTCTATTGTGTTATTGACTGTACGCTTGTTTATTCCATGTGTAACTCTGTGTTGTTGTTTGTGTCGCACTGCTTTGCTTTATCTTGGCCAGGTCGGAGTTGGAAATGAGAACTTGTTCTCAACTAGCCTTCCTGGTTAAATAAAGGTGAAATAATAATTTAAAAAAAACTTGGAGTTTGCCAAAAGGCACCTAAAGGACTCTCAGACCATGAGAAACACGATTCTCTGGTCTGATGAAATCAAGATCAAAGTAAAGTACAGAGAGATCCTTGATGAACACCTGCTCCAGAGCACTCAGGACCTCAGACTGGGGCGAAGGTTACCCTTCCAACAGGTCAATGACCCGAAGCACACAGCCAAGACAACGCAGGAGTGGCTTTCGGGACAAGTCTCTGAATGTCCTTGTGGCCCAACCAGAGCCCGGACTTGAAACTGATCGAACATCTCTAGAGAGACCTGAAAATAGCTGTTCAGCGACGCTCCCCATCCAACCTGACAGAGTTTGAGAGGATCTGCAGAGAATAATGGGAGAAACTCCCCAAATGCAGGTGTGCCAAGCTTGTAGCATCATACCCAAGAAGACTCGAGGCTGTAATCGCTGCCAAAGCTGCTTCAACAAAGTACTGAGTAAAGGATCTGAATTATTATGTAAATAAAATATTTCAGTTTGATCTTTTTTATAAATGTGCAAAAATGTATAGAAACCTGTTTTTGTTTTGTCATTATGGATTATTGTGTGTAGATTAATGAGAGAAATGTTAAAAAAAATCTATTTTAGAATAAGGCTGTAAGGTAACAAAATGTAGACAAGTCAAGGGGTCTGAATGCTTTCCGAATGCATTGACAGAGTAAAAGAAGAATACAAATATACAAAATAAAAATATCACAAAACATGCATCCAGTATGCAACAAGGTAAAGTAATAAAGTAATACTGCAAAAAAACACGGCAAAGGAAGACACTTCTTGGCCTAAATGCAAAGCCTTATGTTTGGGGCAAATCCAACACAACACTGAGTAACTGCCTTATTTTCAGGCGTGGTGGTGGCGGCATCATGGTATGGATATGCTTGACATTGACAAAGACTGGGGAGCTTTTCAGGATAAAAAGTAACAAGATTGAGTTAAGCACAGGCAAAATCCTAGAGGAAAACCTGGTTCAGTCTGCTTTACACCAGACGCTGGTAGAGGAATTCCCCTTTCAGCAGGACAACACAAGGCCAAATCTACACTGGGGGTGCTTACCAAGACGACAGTGAATGTTCCTGAATGGCCAAATTACAGTTTTAACTTACATCTGCTTGACAATCTATGGCAATACTTGAACATTGCTGTCTAGCTATGATCCCCATCCCCAATGCCTTGACAGAGCTTGAAGAATTTTGAAAAGAAAAATGGGCAAATATTTCACAGTCCAGGTGTGCAAAGCTCTTGGAGATGTACCCAAGAAGAATCACAGCTGTAACCGCTGCCGAAGGTGATTCTAATTAAGGTATATTAGTGATTTATTTTTCATTAATCTTTAAAAAAAAAAAATATTTTCCTTCCACTATTTTGTATAAATTGTTGACAATAAATGACAATTATTCCACTTTCTAACACAATAAAATGTGAAGAAATCCAAGGGGGTGAATACTTCTGATACCCTATGTGTCTGTCCCCTGTTCCCCTGTTTTGTATCTCTCTGTGTACCCCTTCACCTGTCCCCCCATTTTACCTCCACCTGTCCCCCTTAACTGCCCTGTTACCCTTCAACCCTGACCCCCTTTCTCTTCATCCCCCGTACCTTTGTTGTGTATCTTCCCACCTGTGTCCCTCAAATGTGCTTCTGTCCTCCATCCACTTGTCCCCGCTGGGAGAGAGAGGGGGTGAGGGAAAGGGAGAGCGAGCAAGAGAGAGGATGAGGGAGAGAGGGGTGAGGGGCAGGGAGAGAGAGAGGTGTGAGGGAGAGAAAGCGAAAGAGAGAGAATGTGGAGAGGGAGAGAGAGTGCGGTTAGGGAGACGGATATGGGAGAGAGAGAAAGCCAGAGAGAGAAAGAGAGAGGGGTGAGGGAGAGAGAATGGTGAGAGAGAGAGTGGGGTGAGGGAGAGAGAGAGAGAGAGAGAGAGAGAGGGGTGAGGGAGAGAGAGTGAAGAGAGAGAGAGAGAGAGGGGTGAGGGAGAGAGAGTGAAGAGAGAGAGAGGGGGGTGAGGAAGAGAGAATGGTGAGAGAGAGAGAGTGGTGTGAGGGAGAGAGAGATAAAGAGAGAGGGGGTGAGGGAGAGAGAGAGAGAGTGGGGTGAGAGAAAGAGAGAGAGTGGGGCGAGGGAGAGACAGAGATAAGAGACAAAGGGTTCAAAGAGCTTTTATCAAGTGCATAGTAGAATTTCTAAGTAGACTATAAAGTAGTAATCAGCTGAGGCAAAGCAGTCTTCACAGACAGAGGATTCCATGTTCGCTGCTATCATCCCATGTCTTCTCTCTGTGTTGTTTGATAACATGCGGTGTACAGTTCAACTCAGGCCAACATAGTTTAAACAGTGTAAAGGGCTAGGGGCGTCTCTCTACAGAAAACAGTACTGTACAGGAAACTGGCTAAAATAACAGAACTGTAGCTATTCATGACCGAGGCCCACCTGTAAACCCTTTCTATTATTAGCTTGTAGAACTGAAAGAATAGAACACAGCAGAGGAGAATAGAATGGAGCTGGCATTAACAGAATGCTTTGGATTCCGTAGGGTGGAATATTCTGTTGATTCTTTGTATAATAATGTTCTCCTGGGAATAGGAAAGGAACCGCCCATTAAAGAACAGATGAGAAATATGAACATACTACTATACTAATAACAACATACTATATAGGTCAGGTTCATGACCATATTTTTTTTGACATGTGCAGGGATACTGGAGTGATGGAGATAAAGTGGGGCAAAAAAGTATTTAGTCAGCCAACAATTGTACAAGTTCTCCCACTTAAAAAGATGAGAGAGGCCTGTAATTTTCAACATAGGTACACTTCAACTATGACAGACAAAATGAGAAAAAAAAATCCAGAAAATCACATTGTAGGATTTTTAATGAATTTATTTGCAAATTATGGTGGAAAATAAGTATTTGGTCAATAACAAAAGTTTCTCAATACTTTGTTATATACCCTTTGTTGGCAATGACAGAGGTCAAACATTTTCTGTAAGTCTTCACAAGATTTTCACACACTGTTGCTGGTATTTTGGCCCATTCCTCCATGCATATCTCCTCTAGAGCAGTGATGTTTTGGGGCTGTTGCTGGGCAACACGGACTTTCAACTCCCTCCAAAGATGTTCTATGGGGTTGAGATCTGGAGACTGGCTAGGCCACTCCAGGACCTTGAAATGCTTCTTACGAAGCCACTCCTTCGTTGCCCGGGTGGTGTGTTTGGGATCATTGTCATGCTGAAAGACCCAGCCACGTTTCATCTTCAATGCCCTTGCTGATGGTAGGCTTTGTTACTTTGGTCCCAGCTCTCTGCAGGTCATTCACTAGGTCCCCCTGTGTGGTTCTGGGATTTTTGCTCACCGTTCTTGTGATCTTTTTGACCCCACGGGGTGAGATCTAGCGTGGAGCCCCAGATCGAGGGAGATTATCAGTGGTCTTGTATGTATTCCATTTCCTAATAATTGCTCCCACAGTTGATTTCTTCAAACCAAGCTGCTTACCTATTGCAGATTCAGTCTTCCCAGCCTGGTGTAGGTCTACAATTTTGTTTCTGGTGTCCTTTGACAGCTCTTTGGTCTTGGCCATAGTGGAGTTTGGAGTGTGACTGTTTGAGGTTGTGAACAGGTGTCTTTTATACTGATAACAAGTTCAAACAGGTGCCAATAATACAGGTAACGAGTAGAGGACAGAGGAGCCTCTTAAAGGAGAAGTTATAGGTCTGTGAGAGCTAGAAATCTTGCTTGTTTGTAGGTGACCAAATACTTATTTTCCACCATAACTTGCAAATAAATTCATTAAAAATCCTACAATGTGATTTTCTGGATTTTTTTTCTCATTTTGTCTGTCGTGGTTGAAGTGTACCTATGATGAAAATGACAGGCCTCTCTCATCTTTTTAAGTGGGAGAACTTGCACAATTGGTGGCTGACTAAATACTTTTTTGCCCCACTGTATATGTAAAGTGGTAAGGTTACTAGGCAACAGGATAGAAGATAAACAGAGTAGCAGCAGCTTGTATGTGAGTGGCTGTGCGGATGTGTAGAATCAGTATAAATGTATGTGCATATTATTTGTGAGTGAGCAGATGATGGAGTGAGTGTTTGTGTGAGTGTGTAGGGCCATGTGAGTGTGTAGAGTCCTGTGAGTGTGTAGGGTCCTGTGAGTGTTTGTGTGAGTGTGTTGGGCCATGTGAGTGTGTAGGGCCATGTGAGTGTGTAGGGTCCTGTGAGTGTGTAGGGTCCTGTGAGTGTGTAGGGCCATGTGAGTGTGTAGGGTCCTGTGAGTGTGTAGGGTCCTGTGAGTGTGTAGGGTCCTGTGAGTGTGTAGGGTCCTGTGAGTGTGTAGGGTCCTGTGAGTGTGTAGGGTCCTGTGAGTGTGTAGGGTCCTGTGAGTGTGTAGGGTCCTGTGAGTGTGTAGGGCCATGTGAGTGTGTAGGGCCATGTGAGTGTGTAGGGCCATGTGAGTGTGTAGGGTCCTGTGAGTGTGTAGGGTCCTGTGAGTGTGTAGGGTCCTGTGAGTGTGTAGGGTCCTGTGAGTGTGTAGGGTCCTGTGAGTGTGTAGGGCCATGTGAGTGTGTAGGGTCCTGTGAGTGTGTAGGGTCCTGTGAGTGTGTAGGGCCATGTGAGTGTGTAGGGCCATGTGAGTGTGTAGGGCCATGTGAGTGTGTAGGGCCATGTGAGTGTGTTGGGCCATGTGAGTATGTAGGGCCATGTGAGTGTGTAGGGCCATGTGAGTGTGTAGGGTTCTGTGAGTGTGTAGGGCCATGTGAGTGTGTAGTGTCCTGTGAGTATGTAGGGTCCTGTGAGTGTGTAGGGCCATGTGAGTGTGTAGGGTCCTGTGAGTGTGTAGGGTCCTGTGAGTGTGTAGGGCCATGTGAGTGTGTAGGGTCCTGTGAGTGTGTAGGGTCCTGTGAGTGTGTTGGGTCCTGTGAGTGTGTAGGGTCATGTGAGTGTGTAGGGCCATGTGAGTGTATTGGGTCCTGTGAGTGTGTAGGGCCGTGTGAGTGTGTAGGGCCGTGTGAGTGTGTAAGGTCGTGTGAGTGTGTAGGGCCGTGTGAGTGTGTTGGGCCGTGTGAGTGTGTAGGGCCATGTGAGTGTGTAGGGCCATGTGAGTGTGTAGGGCCATGTGAGTGTGTTGGGCCATGTGAGTGTGTTGGGCCATGTGAGTGTGTAGGGCCATGTGAGTGTGTAGGGCCATGTGAGTGTGTAGGGCCATGTGAGTGTGTTGGGCCATGTGAGTGTGTAGGGCCATGTGAGTGTGTTGGGCCATGTGAGTGTGTAGGGCCATGTGAGTGTGTAGGGCCATGTGAGTGTGTTGGGTCCTGTGAGTGTGTAGGGTCATGTGAGTGTGTAGGGCCATGTGAGTGTATTGGGTCCTGTGAGTGTGTAGGGCCGTGTGAGTGTGTAGGGTCATGTGAGTGTGTAGGGCCATGTGAGTGTATTGGGTCCTGTGAGTGTGTAGGGCCGTGTGAGTGTGTAGGGCCGTGTGAGTGTGTAAGGTCGTGTGAGTGTGTAGGGCCATGTGAGTGTGTTGGGCCGTGTGAGTGTGTAGGGCCATGTGAGTGTGTAGGGCCATGTGAGTGTGTAGGGCCATGTGAGTGTGTTGGGCCATGTGAGTGTGTTGGGCCATGTGAGTGTGTAGGGCCATGTGAGTGTGTAGGGCCATGTGAGTGTGTAGGGCCATGTGAGTGTGTTGGGCCATGTGAGTGTGTAGGGCCATGTGAGTGTGTTGGGCCATGTGAGTGTGCACAGAGACATTGCAAAACTAAAAGTTCAATAAAGACAAGGTCAACCCAAGGCATTCCATATAGTCATGTTGTTAGCTATTTAGTAGTCTTATGGCTTGGGGATAGAAGTTGTTCAGGAGCCTGTTGGTATCAGACTTGATGCACCGGTACCACTTGCCATGTGGAAGCAGAGAGAACAGTCTATGGCTTGGGTGGTTGGAGTCTTTGATGATTTCCCAGGCCTTCCTTTCACACAGGTTGATATAGAGGTCCTGGATGAGGCAGGGAGCTCAGCCCCAGTGATGTACTGGGCTGTCCACACCACACTCTGTAGTGTCATGCGATCGAGGGCGGTGTTATTGCCATACCAAGCGGTGATGCAGCCAGTCAAGATGCTCTCAGTGGTATAACTGTCAAACTTTTTGAGGACTTGAGGGCCCAAGCCAAACCTTTTCAACCTCCTGAGGGGGAAGAGGCACGGTCACGGGTTCTTCACGAACTGTGTGCGTATTTGGACAATTTTAAGTCGTTAGTGATTTGAACACAGAAGAACTTGAAGCTGTCTACCTGCTCCACTGCAGCTCTGTCCATGTGGATGGGGGACGCTGTAGTCCACGATCAGCTCCTTGGTCTTACTGACGTTGAGGGAGAGGTTGTTGTTCTGGCAGGGTCTAGGGTGTCTGAGATGGTGCAGTTAATGTGTCCATAACCAGCCTCTCAAAGCACTTCCTGATGACAGATATGAGTGCTACAGGGTGGTAGTCATTAGAGTTCTTGGGGACAGGATTCATGGTGGTCATTTGTAAACAATTCTGGATGAGCATTTTCTTGTTTGCTAATGACATTATACAGCTCGCGGTGGTAAATCGACGGCTACGAATAATATAGATGAAAACTCTCTTGGTAGATAGTGTGGTCTACAGTTTATCATGAGATACTCTACCTCAGGCGAGCAATACCTCAAGACTTCTTTAACATTAGACATCGCACACCAGCTGTTATTGACAAATAAACCCTCCCCCTCATCTTACCAGACGTCAATGTTCTGTCCTGCCGATGCGCGGAAAACCCAGCCAGCTCTATATTATCCGTGTTGTCGTTCAGTCACGACTCGGGGACAAAAGATATTACAGTGTTTAATGTCCTGTTGGTAGGATAATCTCGAACAGAGATCATCCAGTTTATTCTCCAGTGATTGCACGTTGGCCAACAGAATGGATGGTAGAGGCGGGTTACCCACTCGCCAAAGAATTCTCACAAGGCCCCCCCCGATCTCCACCCCCTGTATTTACATATTTTCTTCACACGAATGATGGGGATTTGGGGCTGGTCTCGGAGAAGCAGATGTCAGGTTAGGTAATCAACCCTCCTCCTCCTCTCAGTACAGATGTCAGGTTAGGTAATCAACCCTCCTCCTCCTCCTCTCAGTACAGATGTCAGGTTAGGTAATCAACCCTCCTCCTCCTCTCAGTACAGATGTCAGGTTAGGTAATCAACCCTCCTCCTCCTCTCAGTACAGATGTCAGGTTAGGTAATCAACCCTCCTCCTCCTCCTCTCAGTACAGATGTCAGGTTAGGTAATCAACCCTCCTCCTCCTCTCAGTACAGATGTCAGGTTAGGTAATCAACCCTCCTCCTCCTCCTCTCAGTACAGATGTCAGGTTAGGTAATCAACCCTCCTCCTCCTCTCAGTACAGATGTCAGGTTAGGTAATCAACCCTCCTCCTCCTCCTCTCAGTACAGATGTCAGGTTAGGTAATCAACCCTCCTCCTCCTCTCAGTACAGATGTCAGGTTAGGTAATCAACCCTCCTCCTCCTCCTCCTCCTCTCAGTACAGATGTCAGGTTAGGTAATCAACCCTCCTCCTCCTCCTCCTCTCAGTACAGATGTCAGGTTAGGTAATCAACCCTCCTCCTCCTCCTCTCAGCACAGATGTCAGGTTAGGTAATCAACCCTCCTCCTCCTCTCAGTACAGATGTCAGGTTAGGTAATCAACCCTCCTCCTCCTCCTCCTCTCAGTACAGATGTCAGGTTAGGTAATCAACCCTCCTCCTCCTCTCAGTACAGATGTCAGGTTAGGTAATCAACCCCCCTCCTCCTCCTCTCAGTACAGATGTCAGGTTAGGTAATCAACTCTCCTCCTCCTCCTCTCAGTACAGATGTCAGGTTAGGTAATCAACCCTCCTCCTCCTCCTCCTCCTCTCAGTACAGATGTCAGGTTAGGTAATCAACCCTCCTCCTCCTCTCAGTACAGATGTCAGGTTAGGTAATCAATCCTCCTCCTCCTCCTCTCAGCACAGATGTCAGGTTAGGTAATCAAACCTCCTCCTCCTCTCAGTACAGATGTCAGGTTAGGCAATCAACCCTCCTCCTCCTCCTCTCAGTACAGATGTCAGGTTAAGTAATCAAGCCTCCTCCTCCTCTCAGTACAGATGTCAGGTTAGGTAATCAACCCTCCTCCTCCTCCTCCTCCTCTCAGCACAGATGTCAGGTTAGGTAATCAACCCTCCTCCTCCTCCTCCTCTCAGTACAGATGTCAGGTTAGGTAATCAACCCTCCTCCTCCTCCTCTCAGTACAGATGTCAGGTTAGGTAATCAACCCTCCTCCTCCTCCTCTCAGCACAGATGTCAGGTTAGGTAATCAACCCTCCTCCTCCTCCTCCTCCTCTCAGTACAGATGTCAGGTTAGGTAATCAACCCTCCTCCTCCTCCTCTCAGTACAGATGTCAGGTTAGGTAATCAACTCTCCTCCTCCTCCTCTCAGCACAGATGTCAGGTTAGGTAATCAACCCTCTCCTCCTCCTCCTCCTCCTCCTCCTCCTCCTCCTCCTCCTCTCAGTACAGATGTCAGGTTAGGTAATCAATCCTCCTCCTCCTCCTCTCAGTACAGATGTCAGGTTAGGTAATCAACTCTCCTCCTCCTCCTCCTCCTCTCAGCACAGATGTCAGGTTAGGTAATCAACCCTCCTCCTCCTCCTCTCAGCACAGATGTCAGGTTAGGTAATCAACCCTCCTCCTCCTCCTCTCAGTACAGATGTCAGGTTAGGTAATCAACCCTCCTCCTCCTCCTCTCAGTACAGATGTCAGGTTAGGTAATCAACCCTCCTCCTCCTCCTCTCAGTACAGATGTCAGGTTAGGTAATCAACCCTCCTCCTCCTCCTCTCAGTACAGATGTCAGGTTAGGTAATCCACCCTCCTCCTCCTCCTCCTCCTCCTCTCAGTACAGATGTCAGGTTAGGTAATCAACCCTCCTCCTCCTCTCAGTACAGATGTCAGGTTAGGTAATCCACCCTCCTCCTCCTCCTCCTCCTCCTCTCAGTACAGATGTCAGGTTAGGTAATCAACCCTCCTCCTCCTCTCAGTACAGATGTCAGGTTAGGTAATCCACCCTCCTCCTCCTCCTCCTCCTCCTCCTCTCAGTACAGATGTCAGGTTAGGTAATCAACCCTCCTCCTCCTCTCAGTACAGATGTCAGGTTAGGTAATCAACCCTCCTCCTCCTCTCAGTACAGATGTCAGGTTAGGTAATCAACCCTCCTCCTCCTCTCAGTACAGATGTCAGGTTAGGTAATCAACCCTCCTCCTCCTCCTCTCAGTACAGATGTCAGGTTAGGTAATCAACTCTCCTCCTCCTCTCAGTACAGATGTCAGGTTAGGTAATCAAGCCTCCTCCTCCTCTCAGTACAGATGTCAGGTTAGGTAATCAAGCCTCCTCCTCCTCTCAGTACAGATGTCAGGTTAGGTAATCAACCCTCCTCCTCCTCCTCTCAGTACAGATGTCAGGTTAGGTAATCAAGCCTCCTCCTCCTCCTCTCAGTACAGATGTCAGGTTAGGTAATCAACCCTCCTCCTCCTCCTCTCAGTACAGATGTCAGGTTAGGTAATCAAGCCTCCTCCTCCTCTCAGTACAGATGTCAGGTTAGGTAATCAAGCCTCCTCCTCCTCCTCTCAGTACAGATGTCAGGTTAGGTAATCAACCCTCCTCCTCCTCCTCTCAGTACAGATGTCAGGTTAGGTAATCAAGCCTCCTCCTCCTCTCAGTACAGATGTCAGGTTAGGTAATCAAGCCTCCTCTTCTCAGTACAGATCAAATCAAAGTTTATTTGTCACGTGCACCGAATACAACAGGTGTAGACCTTACAGTGAAATGCTTACTTACAGGCTCTAACCAATAGTGCAAAAAAGCTATTAGGTGAACAATAGGTAAGTAAAAAATAAAACAACAGTAAAAAGACAGTGAATAACAGTAGCGAGGCTATAAAAGACACCGGTTAGTCAGGCTGATTGAGGTAGTATGTACATGTAGATATGGTTAAAGTAACTATGCATAAATGATGAACAGAGAGTAGCAGTAGCGTAAAAGAGGGGTTGGAGGGTGGTGGGACACAAGGCAGATAGCCCGGTTAGCCAATGTGTGGGAGCACTGGTTGGTCGGCCCATTTGAGGTAGTATGTACATGAATGTATAGTTAAAGTGACTATGCATATGTGATAAACAGAGAGTAGCAGAAGCGTAAAAGAGGGGTTGGGGGGGTACACAATGCAAATAGTCCGGGTAGACATTTGATGACCAGGGACTGTGTGTTCAGGAGTCTTATGGCTTGGGGGTAAAACTGTTGAGAAGCCTTTTGGTCCTAGACTTGGCACTCCGGTACCACTTACCATGCGGTAGTAGAGAGAACAGTCTATGACTGGGGTGGCTGGGGTCTTTGACCATTTTTAGGGCCTTCCTCTGACACCGCCTGGTGTAGAGGTCCTGGATGGCAGGCAGCTTAGCCCCAGTGATGTACTGGGCCGTGCGCACTACACTCTGAAGTGCCTTGCGGTCGGAGGCCGAGCAGTTGTCGTACCAGGCAGTGATGCTCTCAATGTTGCAGCTGTAGAACCTTTTGAGGATCTCAGGACCCATACCAGGTTAGGTAAGCCTCCTCCTCTCAGTACAGATACTACCCTGGTCTATGTGGTACATTGGTTTTACCTGACTCTGTGTTGATGTATTGCTGCTATCAGTCTGTCTGATGGAGCCCATAGGTCTGGGTTATAGGAGACACTCACTACAGAGAGTAGACTATAAACCGGCACTTATTGTCATAAACTGGCACCATGCCCAAACACATACAGGATTTATCAGTCTGTGTTAGTGTGGATGACAGGTCTCTCTCTCTCTCTCTCTCTCTCTCTCTCTCTCTCTCTCTCTCTCTCTCTCTCTCTCTCTCGCTCTTTCGCTCTCTCTCTGTCTCTCTCTCTGAATGTGTTGTGTGGGACTGTGTGAGTAGGACGGGTGTCTCTCTCCCCCCCTCTCTCTCCCCCTCCATGTCTCTCCTCCTCTCTCTCTCTCTCTCTGAATGTGTTGTGTGGGACTGTGTGAGTAGGAGGGGTGTCTCTCTCCCCCTCCCTGTCTCTCTCTCTCTCTCTCTCTCTGAATGTGTTGTGTGGGACTGTGTGAGTAGGAGGGGTGTCTCTCTCCCCCTCCCTGTCTCTCTCTCTCTCTCTGAATGTGTTGTGTGGGACTGTGTGAGTAGGAGGGGTGTCTCTCTCCCCCTCCCTGTCTCTCTCTCTCTCTCTCTGAATGTGTTGTGTGGGACTGTGTGAGTAGGAGGGGTGTCTCTCTCCCCCTCCCTGTCTCTCTCTCTCTCTCTGAATGTGTTGTGTGGGACTGTGTGAGTAGGAGGGGTGTCTCTCTTCCCCTCCATGTCTCTCTCTCTCTCTCTCTCTCTCTCTCTCTCTCTGAATGTGTTGTGTGGGACTGTGTGAGTAGGAGGGGTGTCTCTCTCCCCCTCCCTGTCTCTCTCTCTCTGAATGTGTTGTGTGGGACTGTGTAAGTAGGAGGGGTGTCTCTCTCCCCCTCCCTGTCTCTCTCTCTCTCTCTCTGAATGTGTTGTGTGGGACTGTGTGAGTAGGAGGGGTGTCTCTCTTCCCCTCCCTGTCTCTCTCTCTCTCTCTCTGAATGTGTTGTGTGTGAGTAGGAGGGGTGTCTCTCTCCCCCTCCCTGTCTCTCTCTCTCTCTCTCTCTGAATGTGTTGTGTGTGAGTAGGAGGGGTGTCTCTCTCCCCCTCCCTGTCTCTCTCTCTCTCTCTCTGAATGAGTTGTGTGGGACTGTGTGAGTAGGAGGGGTGTCTCTCTCCCCCTCCCTGTCTCTCTCTCTCGCTCTCTGAATGTGTTGTGTGGGACTGTGTGAGTAGGAGGGGTGTCTCTCTCCCTCTCCCTGTCTCTCTCTCTCTGAATGTGTTGTGTGGGACTGTGTGAGTAGGAGGGGTGTCTCTCTCAATTTTCAATCTTGTCTCATCGCTGTTACTCCCCAATGGGCTCAGGAGAGGTGAAGGTGGAGTCATGCGTCCTCCCCGAAACATGACCCGCCTAACCGTGCTCCTTAACCCGCCAGCTTAACCCGGAAGCCAGCCACACCAGTGTGTTGGGAGGAAACACCGTTAAACTGGTGACCGGGGTCAACCTGCAGGCACCCGGCCTGTCACAAGGATTCACTAGGGCACGATGAGCGAAGTAAAGCCCCACCCTCCCTTACCCGGACGACGCTGGGCCAACCCGGGTCTGTTGTAATACCTCTATGATGCAGTGCCATAGACCACTGCTCTGCTTTAGACGGATATGAGAGAGGGCTAGGGAGAGATGGAAAGAGAGAGGGATAGGGAGAGAGGGACAGAGAGAGGGAAAGAGAGATGGATAGGGAGGGAGAGAAGGAAAGAGAGAGAGGGAGAGAGAGAGAGAAGGAAAGAGGGAGAGAGAGAGGGAAAGAGAGAGAGGGAAAGAGAGAGAGGGATATGGAGATAGGGAAAGAGAAAGAGGGAAAGAGAGATAGGGAAAGAGAGAGAGGGAAAGTGAGAGAGGGAAAGAGAGAGAGAGGGATAGGGAGAGAGGGAAAGAGAGGGATAGGGAGATAGGGAAAGAGAGAGAGGGATAGGGAGATAGGGAAAGAGAGAGAGGGATAGGGAGATAGGGAAAGAGAGAGAGGGATAGGGAGAGAGGGAAAGAGAGGGATAGGGAGATAGGGAAAGAGAGAGAGGGATAGGGAGATAGGGAAAGAGAGAGAGGGAAAGAGAGGGATAGGGAAAGAGAGTGATAGAGAGAGAGGGAAAGAGAGGGATAGGGAGAGATGGAAAGAGATAGAGGAAAAGAGAGAGAGGAAAAGAGAGTGATAGAGAGAGATGGGGAGAGAGGGATACAGAGATAGGGAAAGAGAGAGAAGGGGAGAGGGATATAGAGAAGAAAAGAGAGGAATAGGGAGAGAGCGGTAGAGAGAGAGGAAAAGAGAGTGATAGAGAGAGATGTGGAGAGAGGGATACGGAGAGAGGGAAAGAGAGGGATAGAGAGAGAGAGAGGAAAAGAGAGTGATAGAGAGAGATGTGGGGAGAGGGAGAGAGGGATACGGAGAGAGGGAAAGAGAGGGATAGGGAGAGACAGAAAGGGAGGGATAGAGAGAGAGGAAAAGAGAAAATGGGTTGTGAAAGTGTATTTATTCAGGGACACAGTGATGCCAGGCTAGGCTAGGGCTGGTGGGTCTTTCTATTATTGCCCTTCACCTCTCCTCACCTCACTGAAGTCATTTCCATTGGCTCTGTACAAAGGACAATGATGTGTGTTTGTCTTTGGTGTTTGTCTGTCAGTGTGTCGGCGGTAAGGACCATTCAATATACTGTAGATGCAATATGCTATCTGACTAACTATCTTCATGATTGTTCAGTGTTAACAGGTTGACAATAGAAGCTACACTCAGAAAAAAAATGTTATTTGACTGTCCCCATAGGAGAACCCCTTTTGGTTCCAGGTAGAACTCTTTTGGGTTCCATGTAGAACGCTCTGTGGAAAGGGTTCTACATGGAACCCAAAGGGTTCTACCTGGAACCAAAAAGGGTTCTTCAAAGGGTTCTCCTATGGGGACAGCCGAATAACATTTTTAGGTTCTAGATAACACTTTTTTTTCTAAGAGTGTAGTGCATTAGCAGGTGATTCAACACCAATGCTGACCTCATATACCAGTGTACACAGACTGATATTGACGTTAAGAGATTGTCCAGTTTACTTGTGTTAGCATAATGTAAGGCCTATTCCCTCCCTCCCCTCCACTCTTCCATCCCCTCCACTCTTCCACCCCTCCACTCTTCCACCCCCTCCACTCTTCCATCCCCTCCACTCTTCCATCCCCTCCACTCTTCCATCCCCTCCACTCTTCCATCCCCTCCACTCTTCCATCCCCTCCACTCTTCCATCCCCTCCACTCTTCCACCCCTCCACTCTTCCACCCCCTCCACTCTTCCATCCCCTCCACTCTTCCACCCCTACACTCTTCAATCCCCTCCACTCTTCCATCCCCTCCACTCTTCCACCCCTCCACTCTTCCACCCCTACACTCTTCCATCCCCTCCACTCTTCCATCCCCTCCACTCTTCCATCCCCTCCACTCTTCCACCCCTCCACTCTTCCATCCCCTCCACTCTTCCACCTCCTCCACTCTTCCATCCCCTCCACTCTTCCACTCTTCCATCCCCTCCACTCTTCCACCCCTCCACTCTTCCATCCCCTCCACTCTTCCACCCCTCCACTCTTCCATCCCCTCCACTCTTCCACCCCTCCACTCTTCCATCCCCTCCACTCTTCCACTCTTCCATCCCCTCCACTCTTCCACTCTTCCACCCCCTACACTCTTCCATCCCCTCCACTCTTCCATCCCCTCCACTCTTCCATCCCCTCCACTCTTCCACCCCCTCCACTCTTCCACCCCCTCCACTCTTCCATCCCCTCCACTCTTCCACCCCCTCCACTCTTCCATCCCCTCCACTCTTCCATCCCCTCCACTCTTCCATCCCCTCCACTCTTCCACCCCCTCCACTCTTCCATCCCCTCCACTCTTCCACCCCCTCCACTCTTCCACCCCCTCCACTCTTCCATCCCCTCCACTCTTCCACCCCCTCCACTCTTCCATCCCCTCCACTCTTCCACCCCCTCCACTCTTCCATCCCCTCCACTCTTCCACCTCCTCCACTCTTCCATCCCCTCCACTCTTCCACCCCTCCACTCTTCCATCCCCTCCACTCTTCCACCCCTCCACTCTTCCATCCCCTCCACTCTTCCACTCTTCCATCCCCTCCACTCTTCCATCCCCTCCACTCTTCCACCCCTCCACTCTTCCATCCCCTCCACTCTTCCACTCTTCCATCCCCTCCACTCTTCCATCCCCTCCACTCTTCCACCCCTCCACTCTTCCATCCCCTCCACTCTTCCACTCTTCCATCCCCTCCACTCTTCCATCCCCTCCACTCTTCCATCCCCTCCACTCTTCCACCCCTCCACTCTTCCATCCCCTCCACTCTTCCATCCCCTCCACTCTTCCACCCCTCCACTCTTCCATCCCCTCCACTCTTCCACCCCTCCACTCTTCCATCCCCTCCACTCTTCCATCCCCTCCACTCTTCCATCCCCTCCACTCTTCCATCCCCTCCACTCTTCCATCCCCTCCACTCTTCCACCCCTCCACTCTTCCATCCCCTCCACTCTTCCACCCCTCCACTCTTCCATCCCCTCCACTCTTCCATCCCCTCCACTCTTCCACCCCTCCACTCTTCCACCCCTCCACTCTTCCATCCCCTCCACTCTTCCACCCCTCCACTCTTCCATCCCCTCCACTCTTCCACCCCCTCCACTCTTCCACCCCTCCACTCTTCCATCCCCTCCACTCTTCCACCCCTCCACTCTTCCATCCCCTCCACTCTTCCACTCTTCCATCCCCTCCACTCTTCCATCCCCTCCACTCTTCCATCTCCTGCACTCTTCCATCCCCTCCACTCTTCCACCCCTCCACTCTTCCATGCCCTCCACTCTTCCATCCCCTCCACTCTTCCACCCCTCCACTCTTCCATCC
>NC_074667.1:75808503-75868503 GCF_029448725.1 Salvelinus fontinalis
CTTCAAAGTAGCTACCCTTTGTAGCCAACTTTGCACACTCTTGCCATCTCTCAACCAGCTTCATGAGGTAGTCACCTGGAATGCATTTCAATTAACAGGTGTGCCTTGTTAAAAGTTTATTTGTGGAAGGTGTTTGATCCAATCAGTTGTGTTGTGACAAGGTAGGGTGGGTATACAGAAGCTAGCCCTATTTGGTAAAAGACCAAGTCCATATTATGGCAAGAACAGCTCAAATAAGCAAAGAGAAACAACAGTCCATCATTACTTTAAGACATGAAGGTCAGTCATTCTGGAACATTTCAAGAACTTTGAAAATTTCTTCAAGTGCAGTTGCAAAAACCATCAAGCGCTATGATGAAACTGGCTCTCATGAGGACCGCCACAGGAATGGAAGACCCAGTTATCTCTGCTGCAGAGGATTTCATTAGAGTTACCTGCACCTCAGATTGCAGCCCAAATAAATGCTTCACCGAGTTCAAGTAACAGACACATCTCAACATCAACTGTTCAGAGGAGACTGCTTGAATCAGGCCTTCATGGTCGAATTCATGCAAAGAAAACACTACTAAAGGACACCAATAAGAAGAAGAGACTTGCTTGGTCCAAGAAACACGAGCAATGAAAATTATACCGGTAAAATTTAAGATTTTTGGTTCCCACCTCCATGTCTTTGTGAACGGATGATCCCTGCATGTGTGGTTCCCACCGTGAAGCATGGAGGAGGAGGTGTGTTGGTGTGGGGGTGCTTTGCTGTTGACACTGTCTGTGATTTATTTAAAATTCAAGGCACACTTAACTAGCATGGATACCACAGCATTCTGCAGCGATACGCCAGCCCATCTGGTTTGTGCTTAGTGGGACTATCATTTGTTTTTCAGCAGGACAATTGCCCAGCACACCTCCAGGCTGTGTAAGGGCTATTTGACCAAGAATCAGAGGGATAGAGTGCTGCATCAGATGACCTGGCCTCCACAATCATCATACCTCAACCCAATTGAGATGGTTTGGGATGAGTTGGACCGTAGAGTGATAGAAAAGCAGCCAACAAGTGCTCAGCATATGTGGGAACTCCTTCAAGACTGTTGAAAAAGCATTCAGAATGAAGATTGTTAAGAGAAATCCAAGAGTGTGCAAAGCTGCCATCAAGGCAAAGGGTGGCTACTTTGAAGAATCTAAAATATATTTCTGTTTTTTATTTTTAATACATTTGCAAAAATGTCTAAAAACCTGTTTTTGCTTTGTCATTATGGGGTATTGTGTGTAGATTGCTGAGTATTTTTATTTATTTAATCCATTTGAGTTTAAGGCTGTAATGTAACAAAATGTGGAAAGAGTCAAGGGGTCTGAAAACTTTCCGACGTCACTGTATATCCACGCCCCCCACTGCCGACCTGGCACTCCCCCCTGTTTGGGAACCACTGGTCTAGTTGACCGTGGGTCTCTCCTATATTGTTATGGAACAACGTTTTCAGACTTTTACGCGTAGATTAACCATGATGAACACTATTTGTAACCCCTCGTAGGATCCGTCCCCAGATGGTGAAGGAGAAGATCGAGGGCTGTCACGTGTGTACACTTGTGACCCCTGGGGAACCCCAGGTGTTGCTGGGTAAAGACAAGGCCTTCACGTACGACTTTGTGTTCGACATCGACTCGGCACAGAAACAGATCTATGCTGCTTGCGTCCACAAACTCATCGAGGGCTGCTTCGATGGATATAACGCTACTGTGTTCGCCTACGGACAGGTACAGTGAGAAACAGAGACAGACAAATACATGAATACACAACTACATCAAGGAGTGCCTGGAGGGCCACAATGTTTACCTCTGGATTGCCTATGGATACACTCCTAGATACATCAACTTAGTGTATGCATCCATACATGGACAGATTCTAATAATTATGTCTATTTCAAAGAAGGGTCTATTTCAGTGTTTCCCAAACTCAGTCCTGGGGACCCCAAAGGGTACATGTATTGTTTTTTGTCCGAGCATTACACAACTGATTCAAATAATCAACTCATCATCAAAGCTTTGATTATTTGAATCATCTGTGTAGTGCTCGGGCAACAAACCAATACATGTAGGACTGAGTTTGGGAAACACTGGTCTATTTGTAATCACTGTTATGTGGTTGTTTTTCTCTACTAAACTTATGGTACAGACACACAGAGAAATCTGACTTATCACAGTAGGAATCTGTTCCTTCTCTTGCAAGAACAAAATACATACAGTACCAGTCAAAAGTTTGGACACATCTACTCATTCAAGGGTTTTTCTTTAACTATTTTCTACATTGTAGAATAATAGTGAAGACATCAAAACTATGAAATAACACATATGGAATCATGTAGTAACCAAAAAAGTGTTAAACAAATCAAAATATATTTGTTATATTTGAGATTCTTCAAAGTAGCCACTGTTTGCCTTGATGACAGCTTGGCACAATCTTGTCTGTCTCTGTTTCCAGACGGGCTCAGGGAAGACGTACACCATGGGGACGGGGTTTGATGTGAATGTGCAGGAGGAGGAGCAGGGCATTATTCCACGGGCTGTTCACCATCTGTTCCTGGGCATCCAGGAGAGGAAGACACAGGCCCGGCAGCAGGGCACACACCCTCCTGAGTTTAAAGTCAGTGCACAGTTCCTGGAGGTAAGAACACGCACACACACACACACGCACACGCACACACACACACACACACGCACGCGCACGCGCACGCGCACGCGCACACGCACACGCACACGCACACGCACACGCACACGCACACACACACACACACACACACACACACACACACACCACACACACACACAATGTCATTGCCATGGTAACACTTGGGCCACCCATCCAGTCCCCTGTGAAAGGTGGCAGAGGGGATGAAAGCGGTCTGGAATAACATCTTGTCCTCCAGGGATGCGTTGTCATTGGTCAGTCTTGCCTTTGATTGATTAGCTGTGTGCATGTTTGTGTGTCTTTGTGTGTGTGAGGCAATGTTAACCTGAACCAGATGTGAGGGGCATGCACCGATCAGCCCTGGTGATGCTACAGGAAGTGACATTGTGATGACAGATTAACAGGAAACCCAGTGGATGATGGGTTCTGGTGCCTGATGGATTTTAGTCGTTAGCTGTGATATTACCCAGAATGAGAACCCCAACTCTCCCTCTCTTACACACACACACACACACACACACACACACACACACACACACACACACACACACACACACACACACACACACACACACACACACACACACACACACACACACACACACACACACACACACACACACACACACACACACACACACACACACACACGCGCACACACACACACACACACACACACAGAAGTGTGGGAGACATGAGCTGATATGTTTTAAAGACTTTAACTGGCTGTGTGGCAAGAGGTGCCTGGTACACACTGTGTTTCTCTGCTTAGTGTCTCTCACAGCCTTCTCTGTGTGTGTCTGAAGCATCATCGGGGCAATTGTCATATCATTGGTATGCCTGTTGAATGTATTGTATGAGGTGTTTTGCGATAATGTTATCATGTGTTGTGTGTGGGATAATGTTATCATGTGTTGTGTGTGGGGGGTGTAATGGTGTGTATTTGTCAGCCTGTCAGCTAGGCCTATATTCTGTTTTCTCTTTGGGGATCGGACTACAGTAATAGACAGCTAATGTAACCTGATTCACTTACAGATGGCTATCTCTGCTAAAATCCTCTCTATCTCCATCTCTTTTTCTCTGTCTATCCTTTTCTGTCACTCTCTCTCTCTCCCCCTGTCTCTCTCCCTCTCTCCATATCAATTTGCCTCTAGCTGTCTCTCCCTCTCTCTCTGTCTCTCTCTCTCTCATTAGTTCAGCTGTAGGTCATTGGATTATCAGTATGGATGATAAACAGACATTAATCAGGCTAGGGTTAAAGAGAGAGAGAGAGTGTGTGAGTGTGTGTGTGTGTGTGTGTGTGTGTGTGTGTGTGTGTGTGTGTGTGTGTGTGTGTGTGTGTGTGTGTGTGCTGAGCTGTCTCTTGACCTCTCCTGACCTTTAACCCTATTGCTTCCTGAAGGTCAGAGGTTATGTGCTATAGCCTGATCTTTGCCCTTTCATCACTCTCTGTCTATGTGTGTATTAATGTGTGTGTGTATTAATGTGTGTGTCTATTAATGTCTGCGTGAGTGTTCCTGAGGTTGGACGAACAGTTCAGGCTGCCAACCTGGGACCCCAATATGTTCCCTCCATCTTTCTCCCAGCTCATTTCTGTCTCTACTATTTTTTTTTTTAAATGTCTGCGTGTATGTGTGTGCTCCAGCTGTATAACGAGGAGATCCTAGATCTGTTTGACGGAGCCAGAGACCCAGACTGTAAGAACAGGAAGTCTAATATTAAGATCCACGAGGACGGCAGCGGCTCCATCTACACCAGCGGAGTCACCTCACGACTCGTCAACTCTGAGATAGAGGTGTGTGTGTATAGCGGGAACAATAAGTGTCTGTGTGGGTGTGTTTCAGTTTTGACGGGGTACTTGCGTGTGGTGTTTTCCAGCTGTTAGAATGTCTGAAGCTGGGAGCGCTGTCCCGCACCACGGCCAGTACACACATGAATGCATTCAGTTCCAGGTCTCACGCCATCTTCACCATCAACCTCTGTCAGATGAGAGTCTGCCAACAAACTGAGGTAGGGAGGGAGGGAGGGAGGGAGGGAGGGAGGGAGGGAGGGAAGGAAGGAAGGAGGGAGAGAAGGAGGGAGTAGGGAGGGAGGGATGGAGGGAAGGAGAGAGGAGGGAGGGAGGGAGAGAAGGAGGGAGAGACAGAAAGAGACAAAGTAGAGGTAGAAGAGGGTAAAAGCTGAAAGATGAAAGTCAGAACAGTTATACAGTAGTAATAAAACATGGTGATAACTGTTGTCACTGTATTCTCTCTATCTTCTCTATCTTCTCTGTCTGTCTGTCTGTCTGTCTGTCTGTCTGTCTGTCTGTCTGTCTGTCTGTCTGTCTGTCTGTCTGTCTGTCTGTCTGTCTGTCTGTCTGTCTGTCTGTCTGTCTGTCTGTCTGTCTCCAGGAGAATGGAGGAGTGAATGGAGGAGTGAATGGAGGAGTGAATGGAGGAGTGAATGGAGGAGTGAATGGAGGAGTGAACGCAGAGCTGAACGGAGTAGGAGGAGGAGATGGAGGGTCTATAGCCAAGCCTGAATACGAGACTTTGATGGCCAAGTTTCACTTTGTGGACTTGGCTGGATCAGAGAGACTGAAACGCACCGGAGCGACAGGAGAGAGGGCACGAGAAGGCATATCCATCAACTGTGGACTGGTGAGGAGTACACTACGTGATGATGATGTGTGTGTTTCCCCTGGTGCTGAGAAACTTGATCATGACGATGATGTGTGTGTGTGTGTGTGTGTGTGTGTGTGTGTGTGTGTGTGTGTGTGTGTGTGTGTGTGTGTGTGTGTGTGTGTGTGTGTGTGTGTGTGTGTGTGTGTGTTCTAGCTGGCCTTGGGGAATGTGATCAGTGCTCTGGGGGACCAGGCTAAGAAAGGAGGCCATGTTCCATACAGAGACTCTAAACTGACACGTCTTCTACAGGACTCACTGGGAGGAAACAGGTAACACACACACACACAGACACACACACACAGGCCTGTGCCTCACCAGTCTTTATAACGTCTGTAATGTTTTCCCTCTCCTCTCCAGTCGTACGGTGATGATAGCGTGTGTGAGTCCATCTGACCGGGACTTCATGGAGACCCTGAACACACTGAAGTATGCTAATAGAGCCAGGAACATCAAGAACAAGGTGATGGTGAACCAGGACAAGACCAGTCAGCAGATATCTGCTCTCAGGGCTGAGATCGCCAGGCTACAGATGGAACTGATGGAGTATAAAGGGGTGAGGAGAGAAGGAGGGAAGGAAGGCGGGATAGGAGGAGGGAGGGATCGGAATCAGAGACTAATGGAGCATGTGATTGGCTGAAAGGAAGTTGTCTCCCCTGTGATTGGCTGCAGTAAAGTAGTCTGATTTATGATTGGCTGAGGTGTTGGCGTCCAGTGAGTACAAAAATAAAATGGAAAATGGGATTTTTTTACCAACAAAATGCTTGAAGTGATATAAAAATCAATATCATGTTTGTTGATTGGAAGAAATGGCATTGTTCTGTATGTTCATTGGCTAAGATAATATCTTCCTGTATGTGTATTGCCTCCTCCTCAGGGTCAGCATGTGATGGGTGAGGACGGCTCAGAGGGCCTCAGTGATCTGTTCCAGGAAAACTCGATGTTACAGAGAGAGAACGACACGCAACGCATGAGAGTCAAAGCTATGCAGGAGACCATCGACCACCTCAACACACGCGTCACCACGCTCCTCGCCAACGACGTCAGCACGCTCCTCGCCAAGTCAGGTAAGACCAAGAGAGACAACGCACACACTGTCCAATGGTGGTTGAAGATGGTAGCTGTCTGAAAACTCAGATCCTTGCTTCCCCCGTCCTTCTTTACTTCATTTCTACACCTCCCTCTCAAAGCTCATTGGAGGAGAGGATCCTAGGTCCCTTCCCCCGTCCTTCTTTACTTCATTTCTACACCTCCCTCTCAAAGCTCATTGGAGGAGAGGATCCTAGGTCCCTTCCCCCGTCCTTCTTTACTTCATTTCTACACCTCCCTCTCAAAGCTCATTGGAGGAGAGGATCCTAGGTCCCTTCCCCCGTCCTTCTTTACTTCATTTCTACACCTCCCTCTCAAAGCTCATTGGAGGAGAGGATCCTAGGTCCCTTCCCCCATCCTTCTTTACTTCATTTCTACACCTCCCTCTCAAAGCTCATTGGAGGAGAGAATCCAAGGTCCCTTCCTCAGACCTTCTCCTCCGATGAGCTTTGAGAGGAAATGAGGTAACAAGGATTTGACAGCTAGTAACATTTTCTGACACGGACCATTGCATGTAGTTAAGAAGTGTTAACCGCTTATGTCTCTCTGTGAACTCAACCTTCTGACCTCTAGGTGAGGGCAACGAGGAGATTGGTGCTCTGATCCAGAACTACATCAGAGAGGTTGAGGAGCTCAGGTAAGAGTCTGTTCGGGGTTATAACTCCACTGGGACTAGAATGAACTTTACACGTCCTGGGTCTGACTCTATAGCCACAGTTTCTCTGGGACTGGACCGTAAGACATCATTATGGACGTCAAAGGGTAAAGCAATTCATTGAGTTTATGTTTTGCTGTTACTCTACTTCAGTTCATAGTTTTATTGTTGTTGTTCTACACTGAACAAAAAATATAAACTTAACATGCAACAATTTAAAATATTTTACTGAGTTATAGTTCAAGGAAATCAGTCAAGTGAAATAAATTAATTTGGTCCTAATCTATTGATTTCACATTACTGGGAATACAGACATGCATCTGTTGTTCACAAATATCTTAAAAAAAAGGTTGGATCAGAAAACCAGTCAGTATCTGGGGTGACCACCATTGGTCTCATGCAATGCAACACATCTCCTTCATATAGAGTTGATCAGGCTGTTGATTGTGGCCTGTGGAATGTTCTTCCACTCCTCTTCAATGGCTGCCCGAAGTTGCTGGATATTGGCGGGAACTGGAACACGCTGTCGTACGCATGGACCCAGAGCATCCCAAACATGCTCAATGGGTGACATGTCTGAGTAGGCAGGCCATGGAAGAACTGGGACATTTACAGCTTCCAGGAATTGTGTACAGATCCTTGCGACATGGGGCCGTGCATTATCATGCTGAAACATGAGGTGATGGAGGCGGTAACTGTAAAGTTTGACTAATGACATCTGTTTGTCTTTATCTCTCTCTTTCTCTCTCTCTTTATCTCTCTCGCTCTCTCTCTCTTTCTCTCTCTTTCTCCCCACCCTCCTCTTCCCCCTCTTTTCCCCTCCTCTCAGATCCAAGCTCCTGGAGAGCGAGGCGATGAACGAGTGTCTTCGTCGCAGTGTGACCCGTCTCTCTTCCCGCTCGCCGTTCCCTTCCTCCTCCCATAGCTCCACCCTCGGGCCACACCCTTTAGGCTCCTCTCCCCATTCCCTGTCAATGGAGGCGGAGATGACGGACGTAATTCGCCGAGCCAAGATGGACATTGAGAGCCTGAAGAAGAAGGAGAGGAGACAGAGGAGGATGAGGTGAGAGGACGAGAACAGGGGAGGGAGAGGAGAAGAGAGGAGACTGCTGTTGACAGCATTAGCGATAACAGGATTGGGCTCAATCCCATTTCGATTCAGCTAGTAAATGAGATTGGAATGGGGCCAGGATGGTAGTGTAGGGTAGTGATTAGTGCTGTTGCGGTGACCGCATTACCGCCACATCGGCGGTCAAGAGTCATGAAGGCAGTCAAATTCCACGTGACCTTTTAGTCACGGTAATTCGGCTTCTCCAAGCTCTGATGCTGCTGCTGGTCATTAGGAGTCTACCAATCTTGCTAACTGCCTGGTACTCAGCACTCTATTGTCCATCTAATCACTCTGACATAAATGCAAATGTAATGGGAAATCTAATCAAACACTTCATGAGAGCCCATGAGCTACTGTTGCGCAACATTTCTATAGGCTATGCAATTGTGTGAGAAAATAGAGTGATGGCCTCTACTAAAAATAGAAGGATCAGCTTTCTATAGGCTAAGCCTACTATATTTATTTCTCAACTTTCCTATTATTAAGCACATTGCTTATCTTTACAACAGGAGCATAGCCTACCTGGCCGGCATGAAAATAAACCACACGGGGAAAAGTGTCCTCCATTGGCTATTTAAGTGCATAGATGACATGTATTTTTCCTCTGCTGACCCTGTTTCGAGACAGGTGCATGATAACGATCCATTCTAAATCAAAACAAATTTCACACATAATATTATATGTATATGTAAAGACAAGATTAAATCAAGAATAGTCTGACCGGTGACAATATTAGCAGGTCACTTGTGAATGAAGCCCAGCTTAAGAAACAATGCCTTTTTTTGCAACTTTTTCTAATCATAGTCGCACACCTCATTTAGCCTCGTCCATAGGCCTATATGTTTCAATAAGGTTTGTATGACAACTAAAGTGGCCAAATAACTTCTTATGAAGCACATTAATCTGCTTTACAAGAGGTGTAAAGCCTAACTGGCATACATAAGCAGCGCGTGAGTTTCAAGTTTGGGGAAGAACATTTTCAGCATAAAAATGCACCTTTATAATAAAATCATTACATGCATAATAGCATTTGCAGTTACTTTTGATAATGGTGTTTTCCCGCTAATGGAGCATTCGGCCAAATAGTTTATCAACATTTTAAGCTAAATGTTCGGATCTGTTGAGTCAGCCACATTAAGTAAAAATGTTTTTTTGTGATGCTAGTGGTTATTAATTTGGGATCTATTGCATCCCACAACTGTCTCAGACTATGTTTGGAATATTTATTTCTCACACAGAATAGAATAAGTTGACTTTTGTACTTTGGGTGATAGTAGATTGACATAGGCTAGTGCTTTTGCTGTTCTTTAGGCTTACTCATATTGTTGGCTGACGAAAAGTAAATGTGGAACGTTCTTCCAATATCTTCAATATGCACCTCGGAATTGGATGAGGACGCGCGCAGTTGCGTCCCTGATGTGTCTGTCTTCACTTGTAGCCTGTGAGAAAGACCTGAGCCATGTGATGGAGTGTGCAACATTCAGGGAGAAAGACCTGAGCCATGTGATGGAGTGTGCAACATTCAGGGAGAAAGACCTGAGCCATGTGATGGAGTGTGCAACATTCAGGGAGAAAGACCTGAGCCATGTGATGGAGTGTGCAACATTCAGGGAGAAAGACCTGAGCCATGTGATGGAGTGTGCAACATTCAGGGAGAAAGACCTGAGCCATGTGATGGAGTGTGCAACATTCAGGGAGAAAGACCTGAGCCATGTGATGGAGTGTGCAACATTCAGGGAGAAAGACCTGAGCCATGTGATGGAGTGTGCAACATTCAGCGAGAAGCGCACAACGGCCACTGGCCGCATTAGGCATGGATTTTTTTTAGGGTGCGTTATGGCCACACAAAGGGAATGCCAGCGTGAAAATTCTAGGCATTATCAAGTGCTTGTCAAATTGTGAATGAGTGACTGATATATTGCCTACAGCCTGCGTAAAAAAACAAAGCAGAGCTCATGCCTTTCAAACTACTGTTTTCTAATCATCATTAGTCTCACCATGCAGCCTTACAATGTTTTAAAAATCAAAACATATAGCCCAACGTTTGTAGAACAACTAAAGTTACATTAACAACTATAAATGAAGCACATAGGAATACCTATTTGTTTGTTAACTGCTCAAAACACAATAGCACATGTGTTCACTCCCTCAAATCATTTGGAGAAAACATCCTCTCTATTTTATTCAGCTTTGTTCAATTGTATTCTTCATAATATAAAATAATGCCACGGAATTCTAACCAAATTTTGTCTGCTAAATTAACTATCGTAGCCCACAGCCGTTTTTCATAGCCAGATCAGGACCTAACATAAGGACAACTCAGAATATGCTCTTCAGTTCTTCTGAAATAGACTACATTTTCTTCATATCATGTTTCTTTAGACCTGTCTAAAATAAATAATGGATTTATTGTGAAGGTGTAGGCTTTATTACATGGATTTATTAGACTTTTTAAAATGTAGATGTTCCAAAGGTCTGCACCAGTGGCTTGTAGGCTGTGTGTGGAAACCAGGAGATGCTCAATGTGTTTATGTTAATTAACGGTCAATTACCGTGAGACCGACAGTTATTTGCTTGACAAACACTGGCTGACGAAATGTCATGACCGCCACAGCCCTAGTGGTGATGTTGGAACTGAGACAAGCAACTCTTACTCACTGACTACTGCCATGTAATGAGAGAGGTACTCACTGACTACTGCCATGTAATGAGAGGTACTCACTGACTACTGCCATTTAATAAGAGAGGTACTCACTGACTACTGGCATGTAATGAGAGGTACTCACTGACTACTGCCATTTAATGAGAGGTACTCACTGACTACTGTCATGTAATGAGAGAGGTACTCACTGACTACTGCCATTTAATGAGAGGTACTCACTGACTACTGTCATTTAATGAGAGGTACTCACTGACTACTGTCATGTAATGAGAGAGGTACTCACTGACTACTGTCATGTAATGAGAGAGGTACTCACTGACTACTGCCATGTAATGAGAGAGGTACTCACTGACTACTGTCATGTAATGAGAGAGGTACTCACTGACTACTGCCATTTAATGAGAGGTACTCACTCTGACTGCTGCCATGGCATGAGAGAGGTACTCACTGACTACTGCCATGTCATGAGAGAGATACTCACTCTGACTACTGCCATGTAATGAGAGCGGTACTCACTCTGACTACTTTCATGTAATGAGAGAGAGGAGCGGGGACAAAGTGACAGGTTAAAACAGGCTAATTAACTTGTAATCAGGGAGAGAGGGAGGGGAAGATGGAGAGAGGTCTCTGCTAATAACTGTGTTCTCCATATCCACTTGGCAACAGTCCCAAAACAAAATGGGTGATTATTGGTTGAGTCCCAAATCAAATCAGAGGCCCATACAGGTCTAATACATGGTCATCCATATTTGTAATAGATTCATATGGTGATGGGACAATTAACTAAAGCTGCTTATTGGGTCACAGCTGTTATGTGCGGTGCCTTCTGTGTGTGTCCCAGTCTGACGCCAGGTCATATATTCTACCTACAGCCCAGAGAAGGAGAAGGGGTTGAAGAAACAAGTGAAGCTTCCCTCTCATGAGAACGGACAGGACGGACAGAACGGACAGGACGGACAGATGGACTCTAAAGAGAACTACACAGAGGACGGGATGTCCCCTCTGCAGGAGGAGGAGAGTGGGTGTGACGAGGAGGAGGAGGAGGAGGAGGAGGAGAGGGATGAAGATGAGTTTGACAGTGATGAGAGTCTGGTGGACTCAGACTCTGACTCTGATGAGAAAGGTGAGTGAAAGATAACTATGACACTACCCAAAGAGTGGCAGAAATTTCCCCAATTCCAAATTAACACCTCTGCACTTGTGTACCGCAGTTTGGGGCAGGATTGAATAGGTTTCATCATTAACCTAATGAAAGTACCAAATTGTCCTATGTTTGGCTGTATGCTACAGTATTTCCTAGGTAGCAACTGAAATCCCCAACTGCCCCACTCTACTATAACATGTCTGTCTGATAGCCACAGTTTTCACCTTTCACCTCTTGACCCTTGACCTCTCTGTGCCCCCTGACCTCTAACCCCCTGCAGCTAACTTCCAGGCGGATCTGGCCGACCTGACGTGTGAGATTGAGATCAAGCAGAAGTTAATCGATGAGCTGGAGAACAGTCAGAAGAGACTGTTGCAGCTCAAACTACAGTATGAAGAGAAACTCGTCCTGCTGCAGAACAAAATACGAGACACACAGCTGGAGAGAGACAGAGTACTACACAACCTCAGTGAGTTATGGGTAATGTAGGCACGCAGTCACAGAGACACACAGCTGGAGAGAGACAGAGTACTACACAACCTCAGTGAGTTATGGGTAATGTAGGCAAACAGTCACAGAGACACACAGCTGGAGAGAGACAGAGTACAACACAACCTCAGTGAGTTATGGGTAATGTAGGCAAACAGTCACAGAGACACACAGCTGGAGAAGGACAGAGTACTAAGTTATCCCGAAATATTTCAAAATCTAAAAGCATTGTATTTGGGACAAAACATTCACTAAACCCTAAACCTCAACTAAATATTGTAATAAATAATGTGGAAATTGAGATGACTAAAGTTGCAAGTTGAGGTGACCAAACTGCTTGGAATAACCCTAGATTGAAAACTGTCATGGCCAAAACATATTGATACAACAGTAGCTAAGATGGGGAGACGTCTGTCCATAATAAAGAGCTGCTCTGTCTTCTTAACAACACTGTCAACAAGGCATGTCTTACAGGCCCTAGTTTTGTCACACCTAGACTACTGTTCAGTTGTGTGGTCAAGTGCCACAAAAAAAGGACTTTGGAAAATTACAATTGGTTCAGAACAGGGCAGCATGGCTGGCCCTTGGATGTACACAGAGAGCAAATATTAATAATATGCATGTCACTTTCTCCTGGCTCAAAGTGGAGAAGAGATTGACTGTATCGCTACTTGTATTTGTGAGAAGTATTGACAAGTTGAAAGCACTGATCTGTCTGTCTAAACTACTGGCACACAGCTCAGACACCCATGAATACCACACAAGACATGCCAACATAGGTCTCTTCACAGTCCCCAAGTCCAGAACAGACTATGGGAGGTGCACAGTACTACATAGAGCCATAACTACATGGAACTCTATTCCACATCAGGTAACTAATACAAGCAGTAGATTTAAAAACAGATAGAACAGCGGTGACTGTAAAGTAACACAAACATAGGCACAGACAGACACACACACACACACACAATAACATATGCACTATACACACATACACATGGATTTAGTACTGTAGATGTGTGGTAGTGGTGGAGTAGGGGCCTGAGGGCACACAGTGTGTTGTGAAATCTGTGAATGTATTGTAATGTTTTTAAAATTGTATAAACTTGGCAGCAGCTAATAGGGATCCATAATAAATTCAAATACCTCAGTGAGTTATGGGTAATGTAGGCATACAGTCACAGATACACACAGCTGGAGAGAGACAGAATACTACACAACCTCAGTGAGTTATGGGTAATGTAGGCATACAGTCACAGAGACACACAGCTGGAGAGAGACAGAATACTACACAACCTCAGTGAGTTATGGGTAATGTAGGCATGAAGTCACAGAGACACACAGCTGTAGAGAGACAGAGTACTACACAACCTCGGTGGGTTATGGGTAATGTAGGCATACAGTCACAGAGACACACAGCTGGAGAGAGACAGAGTACTACACAACCTCAGTGGGTTATGGGTAATGTAGGCATGAAGTCACAGAGACACACAGCTGTAGAGAGACAGAGTACTACACAACCTCGGTGGGTTATGGGTAATGTAGGCATACAGTCACAGAGACACACAGCTGGAGAGAGACAGAGTACTACACAGCCTCAGTGGGTTATGGGTAATGTAGGCATACAGAGTGTACTGTACATACTGCCCAACATCAGTGAGTGATTGTTGTAGGGGAAGACACAGCTGTAGCACAACATAGATACAGGTAAATGCCAAAATAAAGGAAACACCACCATTTGTATTTATTATGGATCCCCGTTCGCTAGCAGCTACTGTTCCTGTGGTCCAGCTAAATGAAGGCAGTTATACCATTTAAAAAAACATTACAGTACATTCATTACATAATTCACAACACACTAAATGTGTGCCCTCAGGCCCCTACTCCACTAACACATATCTACAACACTAAATCCATGTGTACGTGTGTGTATAGTGTGTGTGTTATCATGTGTACGTGTGTGTATAGTGTGTATGTCATCATGTGTATGTATGCATGTGTCTGTGCCTATGTTTGTGTTGTTTCACAGTCCCCGCTGTTCCATAAGGTGTAGTTTTATTTGTTTTTAAATCAAATTTTTACTGCTTGCATGAGTTACTTGATGTGGAATAGAGTTCCATGTAGTCATGGCTCTATGTAGAACTGTGCACCTCCCATAGTCTGTTCTGCTCTGGTGGCATGTCTTGTGGGGTATACATGGTTGTCTTAGCTGTGTGCCAGTAGTTTAGACAGACAGCTCGGTGCTTTCAACATGTCAATATCTCTCATAAATACAAGTAGTGATGAGGTCTATCTCGCCTCTACTTTGAGAGAGAGTGACATGCATATTATTAATGTTTGCTCTCTGTGTACATCCAAGGACTAGCCGTGCTGCCCTGTTCTGACACAATTGCATTTTTCCTAAGTTCCTCTTTGTTGCACCTGACCTGAACAGTAGTCCAGGCCTGTAGGACCTGCCCTGTTGACAGTGCTGTTAAGAAGGTAGAGCAGCGCTTTATTAGTAACATAGTGTCTTAATAGGGCACTGGGCCACCACGAGCCAGAACATCTTCAGTGCACCTTGGCATAGATTCTACAAGTGTCTGGAACTCCATTGGAGGGATGAGACACCATTCTTCCACTAGGAATTTCATCATTTGGTGTTTTGTTGATGGTGGTGGAAAACGCTGTCTCAGGCGCCGCTCCAGAATCTTCCATTAGTGTTCAATTGGGTTAAGATCTGGTGACTAACACACACACACACACACACACACACACACACACACACCCTGTGCTCCTTTGAGACCCGTCTTTCAAAGTCACTAAGATCTCTTCTAGCCAAGGTAGCCAAAATAATGTGCATTTTTATACATGACCCTAAGATGTTAATGTGGAATCACCTGCTTTCAATATACTTTGTATCCCTCATTTACTGAAGTGTTTCCTGATATTTGCGGTAACCTGTACGTACTGTAGTCAATTTCAGCTCTACCTCTTTTAATAAGCATCACTCTCTCCTCTCCTTTCTAGTGTCCATGGAGAACTACACGGAGGAGAAGGCTAGCAGGATCAAGTCAGATTATGAGAAGAGGCTAAAGGAGATGAACAGAGACTTGATGAAGCTACAGGCGGCTCAGAAGGAACACGCTAGGCTACTGAAGAACCAGGGACGCTATGAACGAGAGCTGAAGAAACTACAGCAGGAGGTCAACGATATGAAGAAAGCCAAGGTGAGGAGGAGGAGGGCAGAGCAGAGGAGAGGAGGGAAGAGGGGAGAGAAGGAGGAGGAGGAGGAGAAGGGGGTAGGAGGCAGAGAATTGTGTCAAATATATACAGTACCAGTCCAAAGTCTGGACACACCTACTCATTCAAGGGTTTTTCTTTATTTTTTACTATTTTCTACATTGTAGAATAATAGTGAAGACATCAAAACTATGAAATCACACATATGGAATCATGTAGTAACCAAAAAAGTGTTAAACATATCAAAATATATTTTATATTTGAGATTCTTCAAAGTAGCCACCCTTTGCCTTGATGACAGCTTTACACACTCTTGGCATTCTATCTGCAATGTTTATAGCCCTATGTCAGGGTATTCCCCCCACAGTCATCGATGGCCTATGCTCCCTGAGAAGTATGTAAGCACGTTTGAGGGTTCTCTTCAGCTAAGTGCAGTTCTTCATCCGGTCCCCAGGTGGCGTTGATGAAGCAGATGAAGGAGGAGCAGCTGAGGAGGAGGATGGTGGAAGCCAAGAGGAACAGAGAGATCGCTCAGCTCAAGAAGGAGCAGCGACGACAGGAGGTACGTGTGTGTGTTTGTGCGTGTGTCAGGGTGTGTTTGTGTGTGTGTGTGTGTGTCAGGGTGTGTTTTTGTGTGTGTGTGTGTCAGGGTGTGTTTGTGTGTGTGTGTGTGTGTGTGTGTCAGGGTGTGTGTGTGTGTGTGTGTGTCAGGGTGTGTTTGTGTGTGTGTGTGTGTCTCAGGGTGTGTTTGTGTGTGTGTGTGTGTGTGTCAGGGTGTGTTTGTGTGTGTGTGTCAGGGTGTGTTTGTGTGTGTGTCAGGGTGTGTTTGTGTGTGTGTCAGGGTGTGTTTGTGTGTGTGTTTGTGTGTGTGTGTCAGGGTGTGTGTCTGTGTTTGTGTGTCAGTGTGTGTGTGTGTGTGTGTGACAGGGTGTGTTTGTGTGTGTGTTTATGTGTGTGTGTGTCAGGGTGTGTGTGTGTGTGTCAGGGTGTGTGTGTGTGTGTGTCAGGGTGTGTGTGTGTGTCAGGGTGTGTGTGTGAGGTGACATAGAAGTGTATGCCTGGAGATACGTAATACACTTATGATGCTCTTGTACTCAACCAGAGACTTTTTTTATTTCTCGGTTAATAAAGGGGGAGGGAAAGGGGAAGGGGGATACCTTTTACCTCCCTTCCTCGGCCAGTTCAACAAGTTATTAGTAAAGGGAAAGGGGGGTACCTTTTACCTCCCTTCCTCGGCCAGTTCAACAAGTTATTAGTAAAGGGAAAGGGGGGTACCTTATACCTCCCTTCCGCGGCCAGTTCAACAAGTTATTAGTAAAGGGAAAGGGGGGTACCTTATACCTCCCTTCCCCGGCCAGCTCAACAAATCATTAGTAAAGGGAAAGGGGGGTACCTTTTACCTCCCTTCCCCGGCCAGCTCAACAAATCATTAGTAAAGGGAAAGGGAGATACCTTTTACCTCCCTTCCTCGGCCAGCTCAACAAATCATTAGTAAAGGGAAAGGGAGATACCTTTTACCTCCCTTCCCCGGCCAGTTCAACAAGTCATTAGTAAAGGGAAAGGGGGATACCTTTAACCTCCCTTCCTCGGCCAGTTCAACAAGTCATTAGTAAAGGGAAAGGGGGATACTTTTTACCTCCCTTCCCCGGCCAGTTCAACAAATCATTAGTAAAGGGAAAGGGGGATACCTTTTACCTCCCTTCCCCGGCCAGTTCAACAAGTCATTAGTAAAGGGAAAGGGGGATACCTTTTACCTCCCTTCCTCAGCCAGTTCAACAAGTCATTAGTAAAGGGAAAGGGGGATACCTTTTACCTCCCTTCCTCGGCCAGTTCAACAAGTCATTAGTAAAGGGAAAGGGGGGTACCCTTTACCTCCCTTCCTCGGCCAGTTCAACAAGTCATTAGTAAAGGGAAAGGGGGATACCTTTTACCTCCCTTCCTCGGCCAGTTCAACAAGTTATTAGTAAAGGGAAAGGGGGATACCTTTTACCTCCCTTCCTCGGCCAGTTCAACAAGTCATTAGTAAAGGGAAAGGGGGGTACCCTTTACCTCCCTTCCCCAGCCAGTTCAACAAGTCATTAGTAAAGGGAAAGGGGGATACCTTTTACCTCCCTTCCTCGGCCAGTTCAACAAATCATTAGTAAAGGGAAAGGGAGATACCTAGTCAGTTGTACAACTGAATGCCTCCAACTGAAATGTGTCTTCTGCGTTTAACCCAACCCCTCTATATGTATTTAACATCTATGAGTCATGCATTCCAGATGTATTGTGTGACATCTCTCCACCTCCCTCCCTCAGTACCAGATTAGGTCGTTGGAGAGTCAGAAGTGTCAGCAGGAGCTTGTCTTACGTAGAAAGAGTCAGGAAGTGACAGCGTTACGACGGCTGGCTAAACCCCTGTCTGGACGCATGGCTCGACGGTTACAGCCCCTAGACTCTGGAGCAGAACTGTCTCCCAGCACCACCTCCTCTGAACCAGAGTCCAACAGGTAGGCAGTACTGCTACTGTAACCAAGTTGAACTGGTTAACCTTACTGCTGAGCTTGAAATTCTACCACCTGCACCATCGAATCGCTAGCTTTTTCCCCCCACTAGGTAACTTGTCAAGAGCTTAATCCCGTGTGTTTGTGAGACAGAAGACCCAAGATCTAGTCTGAATGTGATCTGCTGATGGATGAGCATGTGATGTTAAGCCTCTGTTACACTACATAGTGTGTCTGCTCAACCAGGTCTGGATGAACAACACGTTCATCTGGCTCATAGCTTGTGTCCTGTTGTTTATATGTTGGTTTAGGACCACTCCAACCAATGTGTCCAACATAGTGAGACAGTGGAACACCAAGATGAACGGCTACCTGGGACAGAGCGAAGTGGTGACCACCAACGGGACACGGGTTGTTGGGTGAGTCACGGCGAGGAGTGTGTGTGTGTGTGTGTGTGTGTGTGTGTGTGTGTGTGTGTGTGTGTGTGTGTGTGTGTGTGTGTGTGTGTGTGCGTGCGTCGTGCATGCGTGCGTGTCTCAGTGGAGGCTGCTAAGGGGAGGACGGCTCATAATAATGGCCGGAACAGAGCAAATGGAATGTCATCAAAAGACCTGGAAACCACGTGTTTGATGTATTTGATACCATTCCACTGATTCCTCTCCAGTCATTACCACAAGCTTGTCCTCCCCAATTAAGGTGCCACCAACCTCCTGTGGTGTGCATGCCTATGTGCCTGCATGTGAACTGCATAAAGCACGAAACACACCGAGAATCTGAGAGCTGCTTAAATCATGGAACACACCGAGAATCTGAGAGCTGCTTAAAGCATGAAACACACAGAGAATCTGAGAGCTGCTTAAAGCATGAAACACACAGAGAATCTGAGAGCTGCTTAAAGCATGAGACTGCCGATAAGTATATGGGAAGCAGTGGGAAGCCGTTCCTTCTCTTGCTAGAACAAAAGACGTACCTACTGCGTATCGGCGAAACTGCCGTTTCTATTTGTAGAATCGCAACGCTTGGCAACTTGACTTTGAGCCATTCAGAGAGCACAAACCTCAGTGTGGGGGAGCCGGCAGGAGTTTCAAGAAAAAGTCATTTTCATTAGGATTGTTCCAACTAAAACAATTTAAAAAAACGAACTAAAACAATAAAGCTGCATAATACATACATTTTTTTCTAGAGGAAGTCTTTACTTATTTTATGTCTAGCTAAGGAGTTGAAGAAGGATTTTTTTGGTTAGATTTGATAATGTGCACGTATTAGTTAGCTAGCTAGCTAGCTACTGTTAGCTTGCTAACTGAGAAAGGCAGTCACACACACTTCATATGCAACGACGGGGTGGTAAGTGCAGCACAATGCACACAATACTAAATGCTTTACCAAGCTAGCTATCTGGCCACTGTAGCTAGTAGCATTATAATTAAATCACAATGGATTAGTTTCCATGCAGAAGCTGCCTGTAGCTGGCTGCCGAGAGTCTTTAATAAAGCTTTTTGTGTAACTTACCCAAGATAGACCACAACCTGTTGTTTCCAATGGGAGCAGATTTATCATAGTGGGCAGAACAAACAAGGAGGTGGGCAGAGCCAGGCACGAGGCAGCGAGATTCTATTGGTTTGTTGGAGCATGTATTTGCATATTTTGACTAGGGAACGCCTGCTCTGTGAAGTGCGTCTTGAATTTACCTAGCTAGTACAACAGCTAGCTAGCGAATTATGCTAACAAGTTAGCTAACATTAGCCAGCTAGCTAATCTTGTATCTACGGGCTTTATGCGATTATGGAGAGTGAATTAAATAGTGTTAGTAAAACGTTTACTGTTGACAGGAGAACAAGAGGAGACAATAGGACGAGGTGGATAATTTTATAATAAGGCCGTTTAATTACATGTAAAGATATCTTAGTAAAATCTTGCAGCAAGGCTCTTTCAGTCTGACTCCTAGTGAATCGTCCGGGAAAGAGGCAGTTTCCAGAAATGTTCAGTACTATATAGACAACAAGCAAAGTAGGTAGATCTGCGAGTCCGGCCTTCCGGTTGGTCGATCTGGGTCTTGGGTAGTCCTGATCAGGCCTGGTGTCCACGTTCCATTGGTTCCTGAGAGTTCTTTGTCCTGAGGTCCAACCATGGGTTGGGTGTGTCTGTGGTTATTATGGGGGAGGGGAATTATGTGTGTCTATAGTTGGTGTCTTAAGTCCAGCATATGTCCAAGAGAAAGAGGGGGTGTGTATGTTGTGTCAACTTATAGGTAATGTTGAGAAGTTGTTAAAACAAGTTACCAATATCTAATACAATTTCTTACAAATCCCCCTCTTCACGTCTCACAAGAGACGTGACATAAAAGTATATAAAAGACAAAACTAAAGGATAAAATTTGTCAGAAGACAAATTTTTAATTCCCTCTCTTCACGTCTCACAAGAGACGTGACATAAAAGTATGGAAAGACAAAGCTAAGGGATAAAATTTGTCAGAAGACAAATTTTTGATTCCCTCTCTTCACGTCTCACAAGAGACGTGACATAAAAGTATAAAAAGACAAAGCTAAGGGATAAAATTTGTCAGAAGACAAATTTTTGATTCCCTCTCTTCACGTCTCACAAGAGACGTGACATAAAAGTATCTTAGTCCTCAAATAGATAGACAGGTCCAGCTTCCCCATCCTCAAGCAATGGGAACATTTGGGCCCTTTCCTGATTAGGGTCTATGGCTGCAGTTATTACAAGAATGGCCGCAAAAACAGAAATTGATACTAGGATAGAGGAAACCAGCGTCTTATATTTACCAAAGGCATCCATCCATGAGTCCCACATAGTAGTGTCCACTCCAGAATGCTGTTTCATCTTACCATTAAGGGTACGAAGTCCCTCCAATGCTACAGTCAGACTCCTATCCGTAGCTGTGTTATTGGGAATGAAGGTACAACACTGTGCACCAAACATTGCACAGACCCCCCCCCCGTTCAGCCAATAACATATCAACCGCGATTCTATTTTGAAATGCCATCAAGGACGTAGCTGCCAATTGTCCATGGACCGCCTCGAAGCCTTGTTGAGTCCAATTGCCCAGTTTCTGGACATTAAAATGAATGTAGTTAATTCTGTCCACATTTTTATTAACTGTACACCACCAACAAAATGATGATTCAAACCCAGCTGTCACTTGGTCCGCCAGTTTATATTCATCTGGCACCCCCCTGGGGACACCAATAGCATCAATGTAAGTTGAGTCGTAAATGAGCAAGGACCAAAAAGGAGACCACTCCAATAACTACCCCTGGAGTGGCCAACCACACATTAGTAAACCAAAAAACGAGAATATGTTAAACCCTCAGGTCCATCCCTCTATGCAACCTGTACCAGGTGGGCTCGTCGCCACCCGGGAACTTCAAACCTTCACAACAGGGAGGACAAACATCACTTTTTATTCATTCAACATCAACTACAGCAAACCAAGGGTCCTCCTCTGTCAGCCCACTCTCCTGCGGAAGCTCGTTTTCGTATCAGCCTCTCCAACTGGAGCATCAAGCAACGGCATCATACTAGAGGCTCCTTACACATCTGTAACAAACTTCTTCAAACAAGGTATGATACAGGCAATACAGAAATGAAAAACCACAACTAGTGTCAGAAATCCAGTAATCATCATTGCAGTGTACTTACCAAAACAACCACCCAGCCAGGGGAACAGTCCACTCTCCTCCACACCTGCAAGACCCTTCATCTCCACTGATAACCTTGCCAACCCACTCAGAGCTTTTGAAATGCTCCCATCCGGACTAGTATTGTTAGGAACAAACGTGCAACACTGTTACACCTCCCTTGTTGGCCAGACTTATGTCCAGTGTTAGTCTATTGTGTCTACTGGTTTGTGAGGCAGCATCCAATTGTTCAGCCATCCCTGTAAGTCCTGTGTGGGTGTGTTTATAATTGATCCAGACCTTTTGTTTTAACATCAACAATAGCTGGGCCAATGATGGGCATCAGATGCCACAGGCCATCATTCCTGGTTAATGTCTGGAATTCGTGGGGGACCCCTATTGGGACCCCCAACAGGTTGGTGTGCATGTTATCTGTACCCTCGGACCAAGGAGCGTCACGTTTCTGCCGTCTCCTGGGTTGGTCCCAAGCCTCTGTGTCCTGTGTAGCTCCCAGAAGTTGATTAGCTATAATAATAGGCAACGGTGGTATCAGACTGGCCAAAACACATGAGCAACGACAATTTCCTTTCAAAAATGGGGTCAACCGCCTGGCAGGTCCACACATCCACCATACATCAGCAACACCTCCAGTTCCTAGTGGTATTAGTGATGCAGGCAGTAGCAGGGAGCCTTCCATAGTCCATACCGCTACCTGTGCCAGGGATACAGCTGTTATATCCCCCATATGCCTTAACTCCCCACGGTACCTTCTGGGGAGGGACCACTGGGAACACAAGACTCAGAGTTTTACACAGGGTTGAATTTGGCTCGAACTTTTCCAATATGCACATCCAACCTTCCCCATTACTTAGGACAAATGGGTGAGCAGCCAGAATAGGTCTGGCATGTCCACATACGACACAGTCCTTTCTATTAAGTGTTTTGTAGGTCAACCACATATTCTCCCTTTCCTCATACTCAGTTTCAGTCCCCAAATGTTCACTATCTGAGATGTCTTTTATATTTATTATCTGTACCAGATTGGAGAGCTTAGGTGATGGCGTGGGACTTGGTCTTGAAGTGGTGGAGGAGGCCGGCTGAACCCTGGTCCGTTGGAACTGGTGGTGGTTCTGGCAGCACTGCGATGGTATCATCCCCATCGTATCCTGATCAGACAGCTCAGGACTACAAGCAGTCCTGTAAAACCCCACCCTCTCCCAGAGAACACATCATCAGCCAGAGATCAAGCAACACTTTCACTTCTATGAACGAACACAGTGAGGAAAGGTCGGGGTCAGGGAATTCTTCATTAAGGAGTTGACCCCTGAGCTTTATTAGCAACAGTTCTTCTCCTTAACTCTGTGATCATTCGGCAGTGTCAGTGTGTCTCACCCTCCAAGTGCGATATGCCCCCAGGTCGAGTGATTCACCTTCTCCCTTAATTCACCTGCAATGTATAAACTCTTGGACATACAGGTCTGGTTAGCAAACAGTTCCTCATTTGTTCTTTCTGATTATATATTTAACTTCTATGCCTAATTTTTTAGCTATAAATGTTTAATTTTAAATAAGTTTATTATCCAATAGGCCCCATCCTTTCCTAGTCCACAATGTACCCTCCTTCGTTTGATACCTGGCTCTGGCCAGGTATCAACCTTACCTACTCTAAATAATAACTTAGTACATCATATTCTAGGAACGTCCCTTTTATTCCCCGCATATCCAATTCTCCCTTGGGCGTACATTCATATCTATTCTTTTCCAATTCTCTGTCAAGTGGCTTATCTACTTTGAAATGTATCTGTGCTGCTTATATATGTTAACCCCTTTCTCCTATCTTATTTCACAGCCTACCTTGCTCATTTCCTGGTCCACCCTCCCCACTCTGCTCTCAAACCTTCAAGGTCTGAACAGTGCGGGGTAGACCCATCTGTCTGCCTTTTTGTAATAATAGTCAATAACAACTGTGTGCTCCTTCACAATATTAACTAAGTGTCTCACTGTTTTGACTTTATCTGCATGGATTTAAAAATAACCACAGGTCTTATAGTGTCAACCTTTAAAGTCCTAACATAATCTTAATTAACATATCTCTATCTTCTAATGGCCAATACAAATGCTTACCTTATGGTCAAGAGTTATAAACTCTATTATAATCAATTTACCTCAAAACTAGTATCCCAAATGACACAATCTCATTATTCTCACCACATTTCCCCGCGAGTGATCAAGTCGCCGGAAAATGCAATGGAAACAGAAAACAGGTCAAAATGTTACACCTACATTCGTGTTCCATATCTAAACATACCAAAAGAACCCTTTATCTTCTCAAAGTCCCTTGCCTAAATAAAACTCAGAAAGTAAAACTCCTATTCCCATATGAGTGTATTCTTTTAAGATATCTTATCTCTGGGTACACGGAAACCCTTAACCTTAATGTTTACTCCAAAAAACAAAATTATGTCACCAGCATTCAACCAGTCGGCTGGGAGACCATTGGGTGCTGCAATACTGCCATCTTCTGTCCATTCTCTGCATAGCTCTCCACCCACTCTTATTCAACCTTCTCAATTTGAGCCATATTAGTTTCTTATTTTAACTATTGTTATCTAAATTTTTAATTTTTTTAATTTTTTAATCTATTATTACCTAGTTAGACTAGAGTGTCCGTGACATATATCCATGGGGATCCGGTTATAGTTATTCTATTAACCATGTGAAAGTGCCCAGGGACACCCCAAATGTCAGTAGGAATATCACAAATAAGGGGCCAGATATCCCTAGCCTTGCCCAGGGAGGGAGAAATATCCCTCTAACTGGGCGAGGTTCCTTTATCAGGGGAGGCGGAGTTTGATTCCGCATCACCTGAGTCAGAAATGTCTTCATTTGGAATCGAATTTAAGCTGTTTAAATCAGCTCTGACTTCTGTCAGTGTTCTAGAAGGGATTGGGGCTGGAGTGCAATGTGTGAGGTGGTGCCAAGGTGCGCCTGATTTACCTTTGACCTGGACTGAGTGTGAAGTAACCTCCCTCACTTCGTACTGTCCAGTCCACCTGGGTTCTAGCCACTTTCTCTTGTGGACATTAACCCCACCCAGTCACCAATTTTTACCTTCCGTGTGCCAGATCTCCCTTCTGCTTCCCCGTTGGACCTTATGAATCTGTGTGGAGAGAGCTGCAGAAAGTTCCGTCAATTATCAAACATTACAATTTGTTGTACATCAAGGGCGGGCATATGACCTCCCTTCCTTGGTGGACCAAGCATGACTCCTCCAGCCATTGTCTCATGAGGAGAGAGATGGGTGCCTGCACCTGGAGAGGCTATCATGGCCAGCAACGCCAGGGGCAGGACTTCAACCCAAATCAACTTCAAACCTGCACATACATTTGATTGGCGCGTTCCACGAGACTTATGAGATTGTGGCCTGTACACTAACCCCATCATTAAACAACTTCCATTAATCAGTTGACATTTACACATCCGACCCTATTGGTACATGGAGCGTTTGTCATTAAACAACACACATGAGTTCGGTTTGCAGCCACTTAATGACCTATTTTGTATCCTCCCCTGCTGTTGGTATTGCCTCAACCCATTTAGGGAACCTGTCTACCATAACTAACAGGTACCTTTTTCCATTAGTCACCTTGTCTTTCCCCATATCTGTGTGTGTTGGTGAGTGGTTCATTCCCCAGGTCAGGTCTCCGTTTCAGTTCCTGTGCAGCTCTTTCTGCACAGGAGTGGGGTAGACCTTCAGCATTGAGTGCGTCTGCCATGTTTTTGTCAGTGTTGACAAATGTGATGTGTGATTGTGTGCATTTATTCTGGATTTTCGTTTTCCTTTCAGCGCTGAACGTGAATTCTTTGCTCATCAGATATGCTGCAACCCCATGGTGGGTGTGGATTTCCAATGGATGGCACATTATCATGTGGGCTGTTTTTCCAATAGCTTTTGCCACTGCAGCCACATACCTGGAGCATGTGGTTTGTCCTTCTTCAATGTAGTCCAGTTTGGAGGAGTGATACCTCAACACTCTTCTCTCCCCCTCTAGGTTCTGGAAAAGGATGGATGATGTAAATCCTTCCTTTTCAGAAACATCCAGATGGAACTTGTTTTTTTTTTAGTCAGGTGCTGTTAAGGCTACTGCCACTTAGAGATCTGTTTTCAAGAGTGCAAAAGCCTTTGATGCTTCAGTAGTCCAGGTCAATGATGAGTGTAGGTTAGTGGTGAGCAGCTTCAGGGCCATGGAGCATATTCGTCAGACATGCCCTGGAAGGGGGGAGGTGATTGCTGAGTGAATGGATTTTGAAAATAGGGAGGTGGTGCTTTTTTCTCTCCCTGTGGCAGTTCTGGGTATAGATGGGTGGGGGCCGATGGGGTTGCTGTGGTGGTAGGTGGGCCATCATTATTATTGGGCCTGCCCTCTTTGGTGTCAGTTGGTGCTCCAGTGACCACTCCCATCGTATCAGGTTTCCGGTAAGGGAGAGCTTTCCTAATTTCCTCAATTGCCCATAAACCTATTCTCATCTCAGCCTGTGCCTTTTCCCTTTGCTTTGTCCCTTCTTTTTTTAAATAAGTGACTCTTATTCTTATCAACTTCACATTCTATCCCTTGCTTCACTGCTTCCTCCAATTCTTTTTAACGGGTTTGTAGTGTAATTTCCCGCCTGCTCTGTCTTTCATTCTCTGATCTAAATATTCGTTGAATTTGTGTTTGGGGACGATAGTCGTGGTCATTTTGTCGTTAAGCTATGTCTGGGTCTATTATTATCTTTGTATACTTTAGCCCGTTACTGATCGAAACCAGCGATGTATTTTTCTTCCCCTCTCTTCCCCCAGTCTCGTGTCCGACTCGCGTGGACAAAGGATTTTATTGTCGTGTATTCGATGAATTATTTTCGTTTTCCAACAATATATCAGCTATATCTCTTTGAAACAATATACGAATATATTCACGCGCTCCTGTTATAATTGGAATGACAGTTTTAGGTACTTTTAATAAAAAACATTGTTGCTTTTCGCTAATTTAATTAATTAAATACTTTGGCAAAATATTTCAGAAGTTTCCTTTGGGGACAATATACTAGTAATTCAGGCGCTCCTGATATAATTGGAATGGCAATTATATGATATATAATTCGAAAGATATTATTTCTATTAACTTTTCCGATTTAATTTGAACTTTTTCCGATTAATTAAATACTTTGCCAAAACATTTCAGAAATTTCCTTTGGGGACAGTATACTAGTAATTCACGCGCTTCTATAATAATTTTCAAATTGATTCTCACCCTTAGGGATTTATCAACAGCAGGAGAGGGAAAAATCCGGTCAACTCATCAGCAGAAAATAGTTGCTTCACAGCAATATATACACATCGACACGGCGGTCACTTTATCACAGCCTCAACTAGCATATGGCTAGTTAGTAGCAATTGGTCTCGTGGAACGTTCAATCCCCCACATTGCGACAACACAACTTACACATATAATTACAACACAACTTACACATGCAATATTACATTAGAATTCTCACGTAACACCTAGCTAAGTATAGCTACTGCACGACTATTTGAAAACGTATGGATTCTTCACGGTACCCCTATCTGATCGACTGTCAAATATGGCCCGACTGTGTGAATCGTTATATATATATATATATATATTTTTTTGTTTTTTTTTATTTTTTTTATTTTTTTTATGGGTCTTCACGGTAACACCTAGCTGATTTGCCAAATCTAACTACTGCCCGGCTATTTGGATCCCATCTTTTAATTATGGATTCTTCACGGTAACCCCTACCTGATCGACTGTCAAATATGGCCCGACTATGTGAATCGTTATAAAGCTTATTCTTCACTGTACACCTACTCGATCAGCATACCGCGTAGTGCCTGACTATGTGAATAAGTCTTTGACCTATTAATACTTAGATATCTGTACACAATGCCTTAAATTCTAAACAATTCCACATAAATTTAGCAACAATTCACACTCACCACAGTACTCCTGATCTTTGAATTTAGATATTGGCTATAATACAATATACAGATTTTGGTTAAACGGGTATCTGCTCACCTCTTTAGTTTCGAGCTCTTTGATCAGTTTCCTGTGTGTGTTGAATCGCGATTCTCCCTCAAAGGTCACCTCTCCTCTGGATAAATTTCTCCCTCTCGTCTCCTGTCCGATGGATTTTCTATTGGGCCGTATACAAATATGTTTTGACCATCCTCTGCTTCCAAGTTTGTTAGTAAAACGTTTACTGTTGACAGGAGAACAAGAGGAGACAATAGGACGAGGTGGATAATTTTATAATAAGGCCGTTTAATTACATGTAAAGATATCTTAGTAAAATCTTGCAGCAAGGCTCTTTCAGTCTGACTCCTAGTGAATCGTCCGGGAAAGAGGCAGTTTCCAGAAATGTTCAGTACTATATAGACAACAAGCAAAGTAGGTAGATCTGCGAGTCCGGCCTTCCGGTTGGTCGATCTGGGTCTTGGGTAGTCCTGATCAGGCCTGGTGTCCACGTTCCATTGGTTCCTGAGAGTTCTTTGTCCTGAGGTCCAACCATGGGTTGGGTGTGTCTGTGGTTATTATGGGGGAGGGGAATTATGTGTGTCTATAGTTGGTGTCTTAAGTCCAGCATATGTCCAAGAGAAAGAGGGGGTGTGTATGTTGTGTCAACTTATAGGTAATGTTGAGAAGTTGTTAAAACAAGTTACCAATATCTAATACAATTTCTTACAATAGTTTATTTCTTGCTAGCTAGTTATCTAGCTGTGGTCATCAACTCAGGTGTAGCGAAATGCTTGTGTTTCTAGCTCTAACAGTGCAGTAATATCTAACAATTTCACAACAATACACACAAATCTAAAGTAAAGGAATGGAATTAAGAATATATAAATATTTGGGCGAGCAATGTCAGAGCGGCATAGACTAAGATACAGTAGAATAGGATAGAATACAGTATGGACATATGAGATAAGTAATGCAAAATATGTAAACATTATTTAGCTAGTAACAAGGGCTTTCCATAACAAAAGCAACAATATCGTAGCTAGCTAGTTAGCTAGCGAACATTGATTACTGGGCCATAAAGCAACACACACAGACATGCTTTGCCAAACAACGCTACTGCCACCTTCTGGTTTGGAGTATTTTAACAAGGCTGAGTGGCTGATGACCTGAAGGTATTGCTCTGTGAACACTAAAGAGATTAACTGCCGACACTCTGTTCAGAGGTGCTAAAAACTGTCGGCAGGCAAACTTTTGACAATCCTACCGGTATGTCTGAGCTATATGAAGGACAGATTCAGATGAGGTATGAGTCTGTTGACATTTACTTAGCTAAGGCTATTGTCAGATTCAATAAAGTTTAATTCAATTTTGAGGAGTGCTTTTTACAAAACCATTTATCGGATTATTTTCAAATCGAATTGACAGAAGTGACTTTCTTAGTCTGATATACTCTCCATCTCCATCTCCTTCTTCTTCTTTCTTTGTCTCCATCCCTGCCTTCCTCTCCCTCCCTTCCCCCAACTCTCTTCCCCTTCCTCTCAAAATCTCTTTCATTCTCTTTCTCTCTCTCCTATTCTCTTCCTTCTCCTCCCCCACCCCAGCAGTAGAAAGATGAATGATTGAGCTGTGATAGGACTGACAACCTGTATTGTCCTTCGTCTTTCTCTCTGTGTAGGAGTAGGACTCGTGTCCAGCAGGGGGTTCTAGGATTGACAGTTAACCTGTATTGTCCTTCGTCTTTCTCTCTGTGTAGGAGTAGGACTCGTGTCCAGCAGGGGGTTCTAGGATTGACAGTTAACCTGTATTGTCCTTCGTCTTTCTCTCTGTGTAGGAGTAGGACTCGTGTCCAGCAGGGTAAGAGGGGTCTGAGGGGTAGTACCAGTTTCACCAAGGCAGCCCGTCAGAAGTGGCAAACACTGGAGAGGAGGATCCTGGACATCGTCATGCAGAGGATGACCATCACCAACGTAGAGGCCGACATGGACCGACTCATCAAGGTACTGTATGAGGTCACTTCCTCTGTCCTCTAGTGACACTTCCTCGTCCTGCTAACACTACTTTTAATTCACTATGAGGCAGTTACACCCTGCAGTTTATAAGTAAAGTGTTACAGACTTCATTTTAGCTGTCTGTAGTGGTTGTCATAGTGACCAGTTAAAATAGTAAAAAAATGCATTCTTCTTCAACCCTTCCTTGAATTAATCACGATATTGATATAGCTAACGTGGGTTTTCTCTCTCCTGTGTGTGTGTGTTTGTGTGTGTGTGTGTGTGTGAGACAGAAGCGTGAGGAGCTGTCCTTGCAGCAGGAGGCACTGTTGCGTAAGAGGGAGGTGCTAATGGCGGAGGGGGAGGGGCCTGACACAGAGGACCGTCTTGTCCAGGAAATGAACGAGGACATTGAGGTTTTGAACGCAAATATTGACTATATCAACGACAGCCTATCAGACTGCCAAGCTACCTTCATACAGATAGAGGAAACCAAGGTAAGAACACACACACACACACACACACACACACACACACACACACACACACACACACACACACACACACACACACACACACACACACACACACACACACACACACACACACACACACACACACACACAGCCATCTTGTAGTAAGTAGTATATGTCTTAGTGCTGGATATTTCCTGCAGGAGGAGCTGGACTCAGTGGACACCTCAGTGGTCATCAGCTCCTGCTCTCTGGCCGAGGCCCGGCACCTGCTGGACCACTTCCTCAAGGCCTCCATTGACAAGGTTTAGTTGATGTATATTATCCTCTGCTGGTCTTTCCCAGGACTGCAGGACAGTTGGAATAAGAGGAGTGTGTGTGTGTGTGTGTGTGTGTGTGTGTGTGTGTGTGTGTGTGTGTGTGTGTGTGTGTGTGTGTGTGTGTGTGTGTGTGTGTGTGTGTGTGTGTGTGTGTCTGTGTCTGTGTGTGTGTCTGTGTGTGTGTGTGTGTGTGTGTGTGTGTGTGTGTGTGTGTGTGTGTGTGTGTGTGTCTGTGTCTGTGTGTGTGTCTGTGTGTGTGTCTGTGCTTGCGTGTGTTTGTGTGTGTGTGTAGGGGTTACAGGTGGCTCAGAAGGAGTCTCAGATCCGTCTGTTAGAGGGTCAGCTGAGACAGACAGATGTGATTGGCTCTGCCCACAACCACATCATCCTGGATGCGCTGAGAGAGAAAGCTGAGTTTATCCCTGAGCTGCAGGCACTCATCCACAACGTGCAGCAGGGTGAGGACACACGCACGTACGAACGTACGCACTCACTTAATCACTCACTCACACACGCACACATGTACGCACGCACGCACCACGGCACTCAATCACACACGCACGCACTCAATCACGCACGCACGCACGCACTCACATACGCACGCACGCACGCGCGCACGTACGCACTCAATCACTCACGTACGCAATCACTCACTCACGTACGCACTCAATCACTCACGCACGCACTCAATCACTCACTCACGCACTCACGCACTCACTCACTCACTCACTCACTCACTCACTCACTCACTCACTCACTCACTCACTCACTCAATCACTCACTCACTCACTCACTAATTCACTCACTCTCTCACTCACTCACTCTCTCACTCACTCACTCACTCACTCACTCACTCACTCACTCACTCACTCACTCACTGTTGGTGTTTCTATGTGTGTGTCCACAGAGAATGGTTATGTCAGCACTGATGAGGAGCCGTCAGAATGTAGCCAGGCCTTGGATGGCAGGTGAGACTACATGATCTCCTTCAGACCCTCACACGGTGATGCCACACACTGACCCTCACACAGTGACATCATCACACTGACCCTCACACGGTGACAACACACACTCATCATCACACTGACCCTCACATGGTGATGTCACACACTCATCATCAAGCTGACCCTCACACAGTGACATCATCACACTGACCCTCACACACTCATCATCACACTGACCCTCACATGGTGATGTCACACACTCATCATCACACTGACCCTCACATGGTGATGCCACACACTCATCATCACACTGACCCTCACATGGTGATGTCACACACTCATCATCAAGCTGACCCTCACACAGTGACAACACACACACATCATCACACTGACCCTCACACAGTGACAACACACACACATTATCACACAGTCCCTCACACAGTGACAACACACACTCATCATCACGCTGACCCTCACACAGTGACAACACACACACATCATCACACTGACCCTCACACAGTGACAACACACACTCATCATCACACTGACCCTCACACGGTGACAACACACACTCATCATCACACTGACCCTCACACAGTGACAACACACACTCATCATCACACTGACCCTCACACAGTGACAACACACACTCATCATCACACTGACCCTCACACAGTGACAACACACACTCATCATCACACTGACCCTCACACAGTGACAACACACACTCATCATCACACTGACCCTCACACAGTGACAACACACACTCATCATCACACTGACCCTCACACAGTGACAACACACACTCATCATCACACTGACCCTCACACAGTGACAACACACACTCATCATCACACTTGTCACTCTGTCAGTGTGTTTATGTCTCTTTGCCTTCTCTGTCTGCAGTGTGTTTCAGATGAAGTCTTCAGCCAGTCAGGATGACTTCAAGAGGACGGTCCAGGTATGTCAACATGTAGGAGCAGGATTTCAGGCGTAGGTTAAATCAGCTTTTCTTCTTCAGTTCATTTCACTGGTTTAGGATGTTACTGGCTCGTATGACATGTTTGTTATGAGGAACCCTCACTCGACACAGTTAAAACATCTGAGTACTTTCTGTTGACTAAACATCTGAGTACTTCCTGTTGACTAAACATCTGAGTACTTTCTGTTGACTAAACATCTGAGTACTTTCTGTTGACTAAACATCTGAGTATTTTCTGTTGACTAAACATCTGAGTACTTTCTGTTGGCTAAACATCTGAGTATTTTCTGTTGACTAAACATCTGAGTACTTTCTGTTGACTAAACATCTGAGTATTTTCTGTTGACTAAATAGAGTAGAGGTTGTTGAAATCTGTCAGTGAAAGCCGATATGTGTAATTCCATCAGATACCTGTAGATGGCAGCCTCTACACATGAGTCATAGGGGGATAGTTCCATTAGATACCTGTAGATGGCAGCCTCTACACATGAGTCATAGGGGGATAGTTCCATTAGATACCTGTAGATGGCAGCCTCTACACATGAGTCATAGGGGGATAGTTCCATCAGATACCTGTAGATGGCAGCCTCTACACATGAGTCATAGGGGGATAGTTCCATCAGATACCTGTAGATGGCAGCCTCTACACATGAGTCATAGGGGGATAGTTCCATTAGATACCTGTAGATGGCAGCCTCTGCACATGAGTCATAGGGGGATAGTTCCATTAGATACCTGTAGATGGCAGCCTCTGCACATGAGTCATAGGGGGATAGTTCCATTAGATACCTGTAGATGGCAGCCTCTACACATGAGTCATAGGGGGATAGTTCCATCAGATACCTGTAGATGCAGCTTCTACACAAATCAAATCAAATGTTATTGTCACCTACACATTGTTAGCAGATGTTAATGCGAGTGTAGCAAAATGCTTGTGCTTCTCGTTCCAACAGTGCAGCAATATCTAACATGTAATCTAACAATTCCATAACAACTACCTAATGACACAAATCTAAAGGGATGGAATAAATATATGTACATATAAATATATGGATGAGCGATATAGGCAAGATTCAATAGATGGTATAAAATATACTTTATACATATGAGATGAGTAATGTAAGATATATAAACATTATTAAAGGGGCATTATTTAAAGTGACTAGTGATCCATTTATTAAAGTGGCCAATGATTTCAAGTCTGTATGTAGGCAGAAGCCTCTCTGTGTTAGTGATGGCAGTTTAACAGTCTGATGGCCTTGAGATAGAAGCTATTTGTCAGTCTCTCGGTCCCAGCTTTGACCAACCTGTACTGACTTCACCTTCTGGATGATAGCGGTGTGAACAGGCAGTGACTGGGGTGGTTGTTGTCCTTGATGATCATTTTTGCCTTCCTGTGACATCGGGTGCTGTAGGTGTCCTGGAGGGCAGGTAGTTTGCCCCCCGGTGATACGTTGTGCAGACCGCACCACCCTCTGGAGAGCCTTGCGGTCGTGGGCGGTGCATCTTGTACACATGAGTAATTGGGTGACAGTTGCCTTGACAGATCTCCAGGATCATTATACCACTATCTCCCAAGGTATAGTTTATTAAAGACATCATGTGACTTTTTCTTCATTATTCTCCCCCCAGACGGAGCCTCGTCTGTCAGCCCAGATGAAGGCCGTATCAGCAGAGTACCTGTGTCCCGTGTTAGACCCCTCTACTAAGAACATCACTAAGTCCCTGGCCTCCCTGACAGACATCCAGGAGAACGGGACCAGTATGAGCCTCACCCTCCCTATCTTCAGAGACCGGATGTCCAGGACCATCAACCTGCCCGTCAGGGGGCACACCTTGTGAGTTGTAGGCTATGGCGCACTGTAACTTCTGGGGAGTACCAATATGGGGGATGGTGGCTTCACATCAACGCCTGCTGTCAGCCATCTAGGGAACATATATGTCTGTAACTGCATGTCAGTGTTACATGCTAATTCAAGGTGTGCTAATACATGCTAATTCAACGATCTGCTACTGTATGCTAATGCTTATTCTCTCTCGCTCTCTGAATTCAATTCAATTCAAGGTGCGTTATTGGCATGGGAAACATATGTTAGATAATAAGCAACAGTAATAAACTCTCTCTCAGTCCCAGACAGTCTCGCGGTGGTGACACCTCCCCTCTAACAAGAAGGAAGTCTTATGACCGAGGCCAGTCTTCCAGGTAGCTAACTGTCTTCCCACTAATCACTAATACGTTGTTTTGTTCAATCTCCACATTCCCTTTACCCTGTCTTCCTGCTTTGTGTTATTCCTGTTTAATCATCTATGTGAAATGTACTTCAAATAAATATGACTTGACTTCAACCAATCCATTAATCAATCAATGAATCAATCCATGAATCAACCAATCAATCATTGAATATGAGACACAAACTTAACTCCCGAAAAGTCAGCTGTTCTCATAATATCCCGCATCTCTCCACACCACCCCCCCCCTCCACCTCTCCTCTCCCCATCCTCCCCTCCACCTCTCCTCTCCCCATCCTCCCCTCCACCTCTCCTCTCCCCATCCTCCCCTCCACCTCTCCTCTCCCCTATCACTCTCTCTCTCAGAAATGCTGATGGGTTCACTCCCCCCTCCTCCCCCCCTCTTAGAACCCGTAACGACCGCAATGTCTTCTCAAGGCTCACCAGCAACCAGAGTCAGGGCTCTGCACTGGACAAGTAAGTACACACACACACACAGAGAGACAGAGACAGAGACAGACAGACAGACAGACAGACACAGACAAACACACACTCACATACTGTAACCTTAAAAAACCTTCAAAGTTCTTTGTTTTCTCAGCCAATCATCCTCCTCATCTGATCTTTACTTCCTGTCTGTCCTTTCCTTTCTTTCATCGTTCTATGGTTGTCCTATGGTTTTTTCATCGTTCTCCTCCTGAGTTGTCCTATGGTTCTTTCATCGTTCTCCTCCTGAGTTGTCCTATGGTTCTTTCATCGTTCTCCTCCTGAGTTGTCCTATGGTTCTTTCATCGTTCTCCTCCTGAGTTGTCCTATGGTTCTTTCATCGTTCTCCTCCTGAGTTGTCCTATGGTTCTTTCATCGTTCTCCTCCTGAGTTGTCCTATGGTTCTTTCATCGTTCTCCTCCTGAGTTGTCCTATGGTTCTTTCATCGTTCTCCTCCTGAGTTGTCCTATGGTTCTTTCATCGTTCTCCTCCTGAGTTGTCCTATGGTTCTATGGATTGAGATTAAGATCAGGGTCTCATTAACCTGGCATTGACAGCCGTTCACATTCATCCTAGGATGGACAGTCTCGCTGCAGGTTTCTAGGTGATATTCTCTAATTGAGGTCCTGCTGCCAGACAGATAGACGTGAACAATCTGGCTCTGCTCTTAATGGAACGTATTAACAATGGAAAATATACTTTCAGCGCTCGCTAATAGAAGATACTTTAAAAACAGTTCAGCTGATGAAGGGTTGGAGTCCGGAAAAACATTCTTGAGATGGCTTTTGCAAAGAAGCCCTCAGAACAGGAAATCCCAGTGTCCTCTTGTGTTCGTTCCTCTTCTTAAACACCCAGAACAGGAAATCCCAGTGTCCTCTTGTGTTCATTCCTCTTCTTAAACACTCAGAACAGGAAATCCCAGTGTCCTCTTGTGTTCATTCCTCTTCTTAAACGATTCTAGTTCTCAGCTCTGGAAATGGCAGCAGTTAATTGTCAGCCTCTCTAAATTGTTTGTGTAGTTTCTAATCTTTATTAATCCTGATAGGTTGTGGCCTTTTTTTGACCCCCTGATTGGTGTAGGAAGTGGTGATTAGTATGTGTGTGTGTGTGTGTGTGTGTGTGTGTGTGTGTGTGTGTGTGTGTGTGTGTGTGTGTGTGTGTGTCTGTGTGTGTGTCTGTGTCTGTGTCTGTGTCTGTGTCTGTGTCTGTGTCTGTGTGTGTGTGTGTGTGTGTGACTGTGTCTGTGTGTACTAGGGTGGGCTAGGGCTGCCTGAGGTTGCCTCTGGATTCTCATTATGTCAACCAGGACTAGGTAATTGAGCTCAGAGGAACTGGCTAGCTTCCTCTTTGGGGATGGTGCCATTTGCAGCCATTGAGTTGAGGATGATGGCTGGGTTATTGGAATATATAGTTTGGGGGGGTATTTCAGAAATGTGTTTCATTACATGGTAAGTGTTAGATGGGTTTATCTTATGAGGTTTAGTGACAGGCCTTTTTTTAAATATGTTATGTCGTTTTACATGGTTTTCACATCAACATTGTTTTTGGAACACTTTTACATCCATCTGTAAGTATGCTTTGAATCAATCCAAGTTATGTTTCTCTACGCACTGTGTGTGTGTTCACGTTGCTTTGGTGCATTCTCCGTTCAAATTCTTGGGCTCTGGCCTTCATCATCAGAATACATTTTTTCAAAGTGTTTAACACGTTTCATATTGCTTTGTCTTGAAACTGTCTGTCTGGAACACACTGGAAATAGCATTTTTTCTGGGACTTTTTCAGTTTTGAGAAACTGTCACTGAAAAGAAGACACAGACCGCTGCTCTGCGCAAAGATACACTCCTGTCCTCTCACCTCAAACATACTCTCCTGTCCTCTCACCTCAAACATACACTCCTGTCCTCTCACCTCAAACAGACACTCCTGTCCTCTCACCTCAAACATACTCTCCTGTCCTCTCACCTCAAACAGACACTCCTGTCCTCTCACCTCAAACAGACACTCCTGTCCTCTCACCTCAAACATACTCTCCTGTCCTCTCACCTCAAACAGACACTCCTGTCCTCTCACCTCAAACATACTCTCCTGTCCTCTCACCTCAAACAGACACTCCTGTCCTCTCACCTCAAACAGACACTCCTGTCCTCTCACCTCAAACAGACACTCCTGTCCTCTCACCTCAAACAGACACTCCTGTCCTCTCACCTCAAACATACACTCTTGACCTCTCACCTCAAACAGACACTCCTGTCCTCTCACCTCAAACAGACACTCCTGTCCTCTCACCTCAAACAGACACTCCTGTCCTCCCTGAGGTGACAAGGCAAAAATCTGTCATTCTACCCCTGAGCAAGGTAGTAAACCCACTGTTCCTCGGGCGCTGAAGATGTGGATGTCGATTAAGACAGCCCCCTGTACCTCTCTGATTCAGAGTGGTTGGGTTTAATGTGGAAGACACATATCAGTTGAATGCATTCAGTTGTACAACTGACTAGGTATCCCCCTTTCCCTTTCCCTTTCCCTTTCCCTTTCCCTTTCCCTTTCCCTTCCCCTTTCCCTTTCCCTTTCCTACCTCCCAAAACAACAACATCCCTATGGGCTTGGCACAAAACATTTACACTCGTAGTTTCTACAAAAACAGCTCAAAGATTCCCAGGGAAAAGTAACAACAGGTTCTGAATACTAGATATTTAGCCAGAGCCAGATACACTGCTCAAAACAATAAAGGGAACACTTAAACAACACAATGTAACTCCAAGTCAATCACACTTCTGTGAAATCAAACTGTCCACTTAGGAAGCAACACTGATTGACAATAAATTTCACATGCTGTTGTGCAAATGGAATAGACAAAAGGTGGAAATTATAGGCAATTAGCAAGACACCCCCAAAAAAGGAGTGATTCTGCAGGTGGTGACCACAGACCACTTCTCAGTTCCTATGCTTCCTGGCTGATGTTTTGGTCACTTTTGAATGCTGGCGGTGCTCTCACTCTAGTGGTAGCATGAGACGGAGTCTATAATCCACACAAGTGGCTCAGGTAGTGCAGTTCATCCAGGATGGCACATCAATGCGAGCTGTGGCAAAAAGGTTTGCTGTGTCTGTCAGCGTAGTGTCCAGAGCATGGAGGCGCTACCAGGAGACAGGCCAGTACATCAGGAGACGTGGAGGAGGCCGTAGGAGGGCAACAACCCAGCAGCAGGACCGCTACCTCCGCCTTTGTGCAAGGAGGTGCACTGCCAGAGCCCTGCAAAATGACCTCCAGCAGGCCAAAAATGTGCATGTGTCTGCTCAAACGGTCAGAAACAGACTCCATGAGGGTGGTATGAGGGCCCGACGTCCACAGGTGGGGGTTGTGCTTACAGCCCAACACCGTGCAGGACGTTTGGCATTTCCCAGAAAACACCAAGATTGGCAAATTCGCCACTGGCGCCCTGTGCTCTTCACAGATGAAAGCAGGTTCACACTGAGCACATGAGCACATGTGACAGACGTGACAGAGTCTGGAGACGCCGTGGAGAACGTTCTGCTGCCTGCAACATCCTCCAGCATGACCGGTTTGGCGATGGGTCAGTCATGGTGTGGGGTGGCATTTCTTTGTGGGGCCGCACAGCCCTCCATGTGCTCGCCAGAGGTACCCTGACTGCCAATAGGTACCGAGATGAGATCCTCAGACCCCTTGTGAGACCATATGCTGACACATGCACATTTGTGGCCTGCTGGAGGTCATTTTGCAGGGCTCTGGCAGTGCACCTCCTTGCACAAAGGCGGAGGTAGCGGTCCTGCTGTTGGGTTGTTGCCCTCCTACGGCCTCCTCCACGTCTCCTGATGTACTGGCCTGTCTCCTGGTAGCGCCTCCATGCTCTGGACACTACGCTGACAGACACAGCAAACCTTTTTGCCACAGCTCGCATTGATGTGCCATCCTGGATGAACTGCACTACCTGAGCCACTTGTGTGGATTATAGACTCCGTCTCATGCTACCACTAGAGTGAGAGCACCGCCAGCATTCAAAAGTGACCAAAACATCAGCCAGGAAGCATAGGAACTGAGAAGTGGTCTGTGGTCACCACCTGCAGAATCACTCCTTTTTTGGGGGTGTCTTGCTAATTGCCTATAATTTCCACCTTTTGTCTATTCCATTTGCACAACAGCATGTGAAATGTATTGTCAATCAGTGTTGCTTCCTAAGTGGACAGTTTGATTTCACAGAAGTGTGATTGACTTGGAGTTACATTGTGTTGTTTAAGTGTTCCCTTTATTTTTTTGAGCAGTGTATATACATATGGTCTGGTTTCATATGCACATTGCACCCATAAGTCAGTATACTGGGCATTAATAAACACGCCCCCATCAACCTCATAGGGTATTAAAAAGCAGGTACTATGACATAATTTATAGAGCTGATATTGTTCTGCTGCCTTCTAACAGCTTTGCTCCCTACATCAATCTGAATTTACAACTGGCATTACAATGACTGCTGAGCAATAAAATATTTATAGGATGTGCCTAATGGCAGCCTATTCCCTTAATAGTGCACTACTTTTCACACACTTGCCAGTGTTTTCCCTACTTACAACTCAGGGAATAGGCGGTACACCGGAGCAGATCTTTCCCACAGAGACAGTTAACTAAGAGTGGGTTCTCCTGTGATGTCCAATCTGATTGACAACCCTGTCTTCCAATCAACTGCTGTCTCCCTGCTGATAACCCAAATCCCTCTCCCTCTCCCTGCCCTTCCTCTTCCTTTACTTCCTGGTTCCTGGTAAACCCCACCCCCAATCCCAGTAAGCCCTCCCTCTTTAAGTGTACTTCTGTTTTATCCCTTACTGTAGTGTAGGTATCCCTTCCTTCTTTAACCCAGAAACTTTATGGATAACTGTACCTCCCCTAATCCTAAACCTGACCCTGCCATTGGCTAGTCTGAGTGGCAGATGTTGTGTCTGCTGTCTTGTCACAGGCTGGAACAAACTGTCACACAGGCTAGCCATCCCCTATTCCCTATCCCTGAACCTGAACCTAACCCTACCAGTATAACCCCTTCTCCTCTAGCTATAGCGCTCAATATGCTCCTAACTTCCTCTCTTCTCCTCCCCTAACCGTGCTTCTGTCCTCTCAAAACCCTGCCTCTCTTCTCTCCTCTCCTCTCCTAACCCTGCTCCTTTCTTCTCTCCTAACCCTGATCCTCTCTTCTCCTCTCCTAACCATGCGTCTCTCCTCTCCTAACCCTGCTCCTCTCCTCTCTTCTCATCTCCTAAACCTGAACCTCTCTTCTCCTCTCCTAACCCTGATCCTCTCTTCTTCTCTCCTAACCGTGATCCTCTCTTCTCCTCTCCTAACCCTGCTCCTCTCTTCTCTCCTAACCCTGCTTCTCTTCTCTCCTCTCCGCTCCTAACCCTGCTCCTTTCTTCTCTCCTAACCCTGATCCTCTCTTCTTCTCTCCTAACCGTGATCCTCTCTTCTCCTCTCCTAACCCTGCTCCTCTCTTCTCTCCTAACCCTGCTTCTCTTCTCTCCTCTCCGCTCCTAACCCTGCTCCTTTCTTCTCTCCTAACCCTGATCCTCTCTTCTCCTCTCCTAACCATGCGTCTCTCCTCTCCTAACCCTGCTCCTCTCCTCTCCTCTCTTCTCATCTCCTAAACCTGAACCTCTCTTCTCCTCTCCTAACCCTGATCCTCTCTTCTCCTCTCTTAACCCTGCTCCTCTCTTCTCCTCTCCTAACTCTGCTCCTCTCTTCTCCTCTCCTAATCCTGATCCTCTCCTCTCCTAACCCTGATCCTCGCTTCTCCTCTCCTAACCCTGATCCTTTCCTCTCTTAACCCTGCTCCTCTTTTCTCCTCTCCTCTCCTAACCCTGATCCTCTTTTCTCCTCTCCTAACCCTGATCATCTCTTCTCCTCTCCTAACCCTGATCCTCTCTTCTCCTCTCCTAACCCTGCTCCTCTCTTCTCCTCTCCTAACCCTGATCCTCTCTTCTCCTCTCCTAACCCTGATCCTCTATTCTCCTCTCTTCTCTTCTCCTCTCCTAACCCTGCTCCTCTCCTCTCCTAACCCTGCTCCTCTCTTCTCCTCTCCTAACTCTGCTCCTCTCTTCTCCTAACCCTGATCCTCTCCTCTCCTAACCCTGATTCTCTTTTCTCCTCGCCTAACTCTGCTCCTCTCCTCTCCTAACCCTGATTCTCTTCTCTCCTCTCCTAACCCTGCTCCTCTCTTCTCCTCTCCTAACTCTGCTCCTCTCCTCTCTTCTCCTAACCCTGATCCTCTCCTCTCCTAACTCTGCTCCTCTCCTCTCCTAACCCTGCTCCTCTCTTCTCCTCTCCTAACCCTGCTCCTCTCTTCTCCTCTCCTAACCCTGATCCTCTCCTCTCCTCTCCTAACCCTGCTCCTCTCTTCTCCTCTCCTAACTCTGCTCCTCTCTTCTCCTCTCCTAACCCTGATCATTTCCTCTCTGAACCCTGCTCCTCTCTTCCCCTCTCCTAACCCTGATCCTCTCCTCTCCTAACTCTGCTCCTCTCCTCTCCTAACCCTGCTCCTCTCTTCTCCTCTCCTAACCCTGCTCCTCTCTTCTCCTCTCCTAACCCTGATCCTCTCCTCTCCTCTCCTAACCCTGCTCCTCTCTTCTCCTCTCCTAACCCTGATCCTCTCTTCTCCTCTCCTAACCCTGATCCTCTATTCTCCTCTCTTCTCTTCTCCTAACCCTGCTCCTCTCCTCTCCTAACCCTGCTCCTCTCTTCTCCTCTCCTAACTCTGCTCCTCTCTTCTCCTAACCCTGATCCTCTCCTCTCCTAACCCTGATTCTCTTTTCTCCTCGCCTAACTCTGCTCCTCTCCTCTCCTAACCCTGATTCTCTTCTCTCCTCTCCTAACCCTGCTCCTCTCTTCTCCTCTCCTAACTCTGCTCCTCTCCTCTCTTCTCCTAACCCTGATCCTCTCCTCTCCTAACTCTGCTCCTCTCCTCTCCTAACCCTGCTCCTCTCTTCTCCTCTCCTAACCCTGCTCCTCTCTTCTCCTCTCCTAACCCTGATCCTCTCCTCTCCTCTCCTAACCCTGCTCCTCTCTTCTCCTCTCCTAACTCTGCTTCTCTCTTCTCCTCTCCTAACCCTGATCATTTCCTCTCTGAACCCTGCTCCTCTCTTCCCCTCTCCTAACCCTGCTTCTCTTCTCTTCTCTTCTCTTCTCTTCTCTTCTCTTCTCTTCTCTTCTCTTCTCTTCTCTTCTCTTCTCTTCTCTTCTCTTCTCTTCTCCTTCCTCTCCTCTCCTAACCCTGATCCTCTCTTCCCTTCTCCTCTCCTAACCCTGCTCCTCTCTTCTCCTCTCCTCTTCTGCTCCTCCCCTAACCCTGCTCCTCTCCTGTTCTGTCTTCAGGTCAGATGACAGCGACTCCTCTCACTCTGAGGTTCTCAGGTAGAGATATCTATCTGTCCCTTCCATTCTGTCTCTCCTCTTGCCTGATTGGCCAGTCACTCGGCTGGCCCCTCCTGCTTTCCCGGGCTAGGCGGTGTTGATGTGGAGCATGATTTAGCCTCATTGGTCCCCCCTCACCCTCCTCCAATCCCCTTCCACCAGTGTGGTGTTTCATATTTGCAGTGTCCGTCCCCCCAACTCATGGCATCTGAACTAATCTTTCTGTCTGGAGAGCTTTGGGTGAGGTCAGTTCAATGAATTCAAGGCTACTATGAGATTCACAAATGACTTGGTGGATAGCATAAATATAAAGCATTGACAGCACACAACTAGGCATTGGTAATGCTCATAAGCATTGTGACTCCCTTTCCTAGACAATAAAGAATGACATTTCTGCCTGGACATATCAATCATAACCCTATTAGAACGTTTTGAATTCACATTGCCACTCAGAAATTGCTTGAAAACAGAAGGCTGTACCAACATGAATAATTAAAAACTATTTTGGCAGTGCTCTGTTGGATATGTTAAGAGATGATTTGTTATGGGACGACCCAGCTGCCCTGAGCAGCACAGCTGTTTCAACCTGTAAGTCTCCAAACAGTAATAGGACAAGTAGATAGAGAGGGAGAAACAGGTATGTGGTTATCTAGAGCAAAACAAACCCTCTCTAGGCCTTAGCTGAATGTACGGTAGCTGCCAACTCTCTCCCCTCTCTCTCTCTCTCTGTCTCTCTCTCTCCTCTCTGTCTCTCTATCTCCTCTCTCTGTCTCTCCCCTCTCTCTCTCTCTCTCTGTCTCTCTCTCTCCTCTCTGTCTCTCTCTCTCTCTCTCTCTCTCTCTCTCTCTCTCTCTCTCTCTCCTCTCTGTCTCTCTCTCTCTGTCTCTCTCTCTCCTCTCTGTCTCTGTCTCTCTCTCCTCTCTCTCTCTGTCGCTCTCTCTCTCTCCTCTCTCTGTCTGTCTCTCTCTTTGTCTCTCTCTCTCCCCTCTGTCTCTCTCTCCTCTCTCTGTCTGTCTCTCTCTCTCCTCTCGCTCTCTGTCTCTCTCTCTCCTCTCTCTGTCTGTCTGTCTGTCTCTCTCTCCTCTCTCTCTCTGTCTCTCTCTCTGTCAATTTCTATTCAATTCAAGGGGCTTTATTGGCATGGGAAACATGTGTTAACATTGCCAAAGCAAGTGAGGTAGACAATATACAAAAGTGAAATAAACAATAAAAATGAACAGTAAACATTACACATACAGAAGTTTCAAAACAATAACAATGGCGCCAATGTAAACTGAGGTTTTTATAAATATGAACTTTATCGAACAAAACATATATGTATTGTGTAACATGAAGTCCTATGAGGGTCATCTGATGAAGATCATCAAAGGTTAGTGATTAATTTTATCTCTAGCTCTCTCGCTTTTTTTTTTTTTTTGTGAGTTTTGTGAAAAATGACTGTGCTTGTCTGTGATTTTGCGGTGACCTAACATAATCGTTTGTGGTGCTTTCGTTGTAAAGCCTATTTGAAATCGGACACTTTGGTGTGATTAACAACAAGATTACCTTTAAGATGGTATAAGACACATGATTGTCTGAGGAATTTTAATTATGAGATGGCTGTTGTTTGAATTTGGCGCCCTGCACTTTCACTGGCTGTTGACGAGGTGAGACGCAGCCAGTGAAAGTGCAGGGCGCCAAATTCAAAACAACAGAAATCCCATAAAATTCCTCAAACATACATGCATTTTACACCATTTTAAAGATACACTTGTTGTAAATCCAGCCACATTGTCCGATTTCAAATAGGCTTTACGACGAAAGCAAACCTAACGATTATGTTAGGTGAGTGCCTATTCACAGAAAAACACAGCCATTTTTCCAGCCAAAGAGAGGAGTCACAAAAAGCAGAAATATAGATAAACCTTTGATGATCTTCATCAGATGACACTAATAGGACATCATGTTACACAATACATGAATGTTTTGTTCGGTAAAGTAAAATATTTATATCCAAAAATCTCAGTTTACATTGGCGCGTTATGTTCAGTAGCTCCAAAACATCCGGTGACTTTACAGAGAGCCACATCAATTTACAGAAATAGTCATCATAAATGTTGATGAAAATACAAGTGTTACACATTGAATTTTAGATCCACTTCTCCTTAATGCAACCGCTGTGTCAGATTTCAAAAAAACTTTACGGAAAAAGCAAACCATGCAATAATCTGAGTACGGCTCTAAGACGACAAATCAACCCAAAGAGATATCCGCCATGTTGGAGTCAACAGAAGTCAGAAATAGCATTATAAATATTCACTTACCTTTGATGATCTTCATCAGAATGCACTCCCAGGAATCCCAGTTCCACAATAAATGTTTGTTTTGTTCGATAATGTCCATAATTTTTGTCCAAATTCCTCCTTGTTGTTCGCGTGTTCAGTACACAATCTAAACTCACGACGCACGTACAAGTCCAGCGGAAAGTACGGACGGAAAGTTAAAAAAGTTCCGTTACAGTCTGTAGAAACATGTCAAACGATGTATAGAATCAATCTTTAGGATGTTTTTAACAATAATCTTCAATAATGTTCCAACCGGAGAATTCCTTTGTCTTCAGAAATGTGATGGAACGCAGCTAACTCTCACATGAACGCGCATGGTCAGCGCATTGGTCAGCTCATGGCACTCTGGGAGAGACCTTACTCAATCTCCTCTCATTCGTGGCACCTCACAGTAGAAGCATCAAACAAGGTTCTATAGACTGTTGACATCTAGTGGAAGCCTTAGGAAGTGCAACATGACCCCATTTCCACTGTATCTTGGATAAGCAAAGAGTTGAAAACCTACAAACCTCAGATTTCCCACTTCCTGGTTGGATTTTTTTCTCAGGTTTTTGCCTGCCATATGAGTTCTGTTATACTCACAGACATCATTCAAACAGTTTTAGAAACTTCAGAGTGTTTTCTAAACAAATCCACTAATACTATGCATATCCTAGGATCTGGGCCTGAGTAGCAGGCAGTTTACTCTGGGCACGCTTTTCATCCGGGCGTGAAAATACTGCCCCCTACCCCAAAGAAGTTAAGTATCAAAGGTAAATGTAATTGCTAAAATATAAATATAAATATAATAAATATAAAGTATAAATAATTTCAAATTCCTTATATTAGGCAAACCAGACGGCACCATTTTCTTGTTTTTTTTTTATGTACAGATAGCAAGGGACATACTCCACCACTCCACCACTCCACCACTCCAACACTCCACCACTCCACCACTCCACCACTCCACCACTCCAACACTCCACCACTCCACCACTCCAACACTCCACCACTCCACCACTCCAACACTCCACTACTCCACCACTCCAACACTCCACCACTCCAACACTCCACCACTCCACCACTCCAACACTCCACCACTCCACCACTCCAACACTCCAACACTCCACCACTCCACTACTCCACCACTCCAACACTCCACCACTCCACCACTCCAACACTTAGGCATATTTTGCAAATTAAGCATTTTTGTTTACTGGGTCCGCCAGATCAGAGACACTAGGGATGACCAGGGATGTTCTCTTGATAAGTGTGTGAATTTGACAATTTTCTTGTCCCGCAAAGCATTCAAAATTTAATGAGTACTTTTGTGTGTCAGTCAAAATGTAACAGAGTAAAAAAAATATATATTTTCTTTAGGAATGTAGTGAAGTAAAAGTAAAAGTTGTCAAAAATATCAATATTAAAGTAACGTACAGATACCCCAAAACTACTTAAGTAGTACTTTAGAGTATTTTTACTTAAGTACTTTATACCACTGCTCCCCAGCAATAAGATTAATTCAGAAGACACCCCTCCCTTCCACACCCTTTTATCCATAAACCACATGTGCCCAATTCCAAACCGACAGGGAATATTTGGAATGAGGCCGATATACTAGCCCTGTCACACCTTACCTCCATCCTGTGTGACCAGACAAAGTCATGGTTCCAATCCAACCACTCATTCAGTCCATTTGGATTGGATCTGGGCCCTAGGCCACAGACAGAGGGGAGGGGGTTTGGAACCGGGCCCTAGGCCACAGACAGAGGAGACGGGGGAGGGGGTTTGGAACTGGGCCCTAGGCCACAGACAGAGGAGGCCACAGACAGAGGAGAGGGGGGAGGGGGTTTGGAACTGGGCCCTAGGCCACAGACAGAGGAGAGGGGGGAGGGGGTTTGGAACTGGGCCCTAGGCCACAGACAGAGGGGGTCTGATGTGACAGCCCCCCTCCCCCCCACTCACTCACTCGCCTGTCTGTCCCAGAAGCCTCTGCTTCGGACCAAACTCTGAACTGGGATTGGCTCAGAAGGGGCGAGGGCCACATACGCTCACTCTTGATTGCTGGAGATGCTGCATGTAGATATGATGTCACAGGATGTTGTGGTGTTGTTGAGTTGTGTTTGAGTTGGCTGCTACCGGTTGTTGTTGTTGTTGTGTTTGAGTTGGCTGCTACCGGTTGTTGTTGTTGTTGAGTTGGCTGCTACCAGTTGTTGTTGTTGTTGTGTTTGAGTTGGCTGCTACCGGTTGTTGTTGAGTTGTGTTTGAGTTGGCTGCTACCAGTTGTTGTTGTTGTTGTGTTTGAGTTGGCTGCTACCGGTTGTTGTTGTTGTGTTTGAGTTGGCTGCTACCGGTTGTTGTTGTTGTTGTGTTTGAGTTGGCTGCTACCGGTTGTTGTTGTTGTTGTGTTTGAGTTGGCTGCTACCGGTTGTTGTTGTTGTTGTGTTTGAGTTGGCTGCTACCGGTTGTTGTTGTTGTTGTGTTTGAGTTGGCTGCTACCGGTTGTTGTTGTTGTTGTGTTTGAGTTAGCTGCTACCGGTTGTTGTTGTTGTTGTGTTTGAGTTGGCTGCTACCAGTTGTTGTTGTTGTTGTGTTTGAGTTGGCTGCTACCAGTTGTTGTTGTTGTTGTGTTTGAGTTGGCTGCTACCGGTTGTTGTTGTTGTTGTGTTTGAGTTGGCTGCTACCGGTTGTTGTTGTTGTTGTGTTTGAGTTGGCTGCTACCGGCTGTTGTTGTTGTGTTTGAGTTGGCTGCTACCGGTTGTTGTTGTTGTTGTGTTTGAGTTGGCTGCTACCGGTTGTTGTTGTTGTTGTGTTTGAGTTGGCTGCTACCGGTTGTTGTTGTTGTTGTGTTTGAGTTAGCTGCTACCGGCTGTTGTTGTTGTGTTTGAGTTGGCTGCTACCGGTTGTTGTTGTTGTTGTGTTTGAGTTGGCTGCTACCGGTTGTTGTTGTTGTTGTGTTTGAGTTGGCTGCTACCGGTTGTTGTTGTGTTTGAGTTGGCTGCTACCGGCTGTTGTTGAGTTGTGCTTCTTATCTTCGATGCAGTGAACCCTCGCTGTTCTCCATCATCATTTGAATGAACAGCACTGTGTTCCTATATAACTGTTCTTCTTTTGGCTGGTGGTGTTATTGCTTTAGCTGACATGCATGCAGCTTGTCTTGTCCTGTTGTTCTGAGTGTGTGGCTGAGGCTGCTCTAGCAGTCATGCTGTTCACCTGCTTTTAAAGCACCAAGCATGTCACTATATAGAGAGGGAGGGGAAGTGATATGGGACTTGGCGAAGAGGACAATGTTATTAGTGTGTGTGTGTGTGTGTGTGTGTGTGTGTGTGTGTGTGTGTGTGGGGGGGGTTCGGGGGGGGGGGTCCAGGGAGACTTATCTGTCCCAGTTTTGTCTTTAATGACTGGTCCCTATTCCCCACACACTCTCTCTATCTCTCTATCTCCCTATCCCCCACTCTATCTCTCTATCTATCTCTCTCTCTCCCTCTCTCTCTCTCTCTCTCTCTCTCTCTCTCTCTCTCTCTCTCCCTATCCCTATCCCCCACTCTATCTCTCTATCTCTCTCCCCCCCCCCCCTCTCTCTCTCTCTCTCTCTCTCTCTCTCTCTCTCTCTCTCTCTCTCTCTCTCTCTCTCTCTCTCTCTCTCCCCCCCTCTCTCTCCCCCCCCAGTGGTTCCAGCCACAGCGCAATACGAAACTCGCTGGATACTAATTTTCCATCTTTCTCGCTCGGCCAATTCCCCCTGAGCACTCTGGGACCCTGGTCCTGCCAGCAAGAACCAAAAGAGGGAGAGGAATGAAGAGGGAGACAGACACAGAGAGAGGGAGGAGAGGGAGAGATAGCTGAGAGAGGGAGAGAGATGGAGGATGAAGAGGAGAATGAGATGGAGAGATAGCTAAACAGAGCTAGAAGGGGGGAGGGAGAGAGAGGGAGAAAGAGAGGAGGGAACAAGGAGGAAGGGATGGAGCAAAAGAGGGAGAGGAGAGGTTCGTTATTTCTGCGGAGTAGAGATTTCTGCTTCCACTGCCAGCCAGGAGATGGATGGTTTTAGGTCAGGCTCTCTAATTGGGCTTCCAAAAAAGAGAGGGATGGAGAGAGAGAAGGAGAGGAAGGGGTGGGGGTGGAGAGAGAAGGAGAGGAAGGGATGGAGAGAGAGAATGAGAGGAAGGGATGGATAGAGAGAAGGAGAGGAAGGGATGGAGAGAGAGAAGGAGAGGAAGGGATGGATAGAGAGAAGGAGAGGAAGGGATGGATAGAGAAGGCGAGGAAGGGGTGGATAGAGAGAAGGAGAGGAAGGGATGGATAGAGAGAAGGCGAGGAAGGGATGGATAGAGAGAAGGAGAGGAAGGGATGGATAGAGAAGGCGAGGAAGGGGTGGATAGAGAAGGCGAGGAAGGGGTGGATAGAGAGAAGGAGAGGAAGGGATGGAGAGAGAAGGAGAGGAAGCGATGGAGAGAGAGAAGGAGAGGGAGGGATGAGAAAGAGAAGGAGAGGAAGGGATGGAGAGAGAGAAGGAGAGGAAGGGGTGGAGAGAGAGAAGGAGAGGAAGGGATGGATAGAGAGAAGGAGAGGAAGGGATGGAGAGAGAGAAGGCGAGGAAGGGGTGGAGAGAGAAGGCGAGGAAGGGGTGGATAGAGAGAAGGAGAGGAAGGGATGGAGAGAGAAGGAGAGGAAGGGATGGAGAGAGAGAAGGAGAGGAAGGGGTGGATAGAGAGAAGGCGAGGAAGGGGTGGATAGAGAGAAGGAGAGGAAGGGATGGAGAGAGAGAAGGAGAGGAAGGGATGGAGAGAGAGAAGGAGAGGAAGGGGTGGATAGAGAGAAGGAGAGGAAGGGATGGAGAGAGAGAAGGCGAGGAAGGGGTGGAGAGAGAAGGCGAGGAAGGGGTGGATAGAGAGAAGGAGAGGAAGGGATGGAGAGAGAAGGAGAGGAAGCGATGGAGAGAGAGAAGGAGAGGGAGGGATGAGAAAGAGAAGGAGAGGAAGGGATGGAGAGAGAGAAGGAGAGGAAGGGGTGGAGAGAGAGAAGGAGAGGAAGGGATGGATAGAGAGAAGGAGAGGAAGGGGTGGAGAGAGAGAAGGAGAGGAAGGGATGAGAGAGAAGGAGAGGAAGGGATGGAGAGAGAGAAGGAGAGGGAGGGATGAGAGAGAGAAGGAGAGGAAGGGATGGAGAGAGAGAAGGAGAGGGAGGGATGAGAGAGAGAAGGAGAGGAAGGGATGGAGAGGGAGAAGGAGAGGAAGGGGTGGAGAGAGAGAAGGAGATGAAGGGGTGGAGAGAGAGAAGGAGAGGAAGGGGTGGAGAGAGAGAAGGAGAGGAAGGGATGGATAGAGAGAAGGAGAGGAAGGGATGGAGAGAGAGAAGGAGAGGAAGGGATGGAGAGAGAGAAGGAGATGAAGGGGTGGAGAGAGAGAAGGAGAGGAAGGGGTGGAGAGAGAGAAGGAGAGGAAGGGGTGGAGAGAGAGAAGGAGAGGAAGGGATGGATAGAGAGAAGGAGAGGAAGGGATGGATAGAGAGAAGGAGAGGAAGGGGTGGAGAGAGAGAAGGAGAGGAAGGGATGGAGAGAGAGAAGGAGAGGAAGGGGTGGAGAGAGAGAAGGAGAGGAAGGGATGGAGAGAGAGAAGGAGAGGAAGGGATGGAGAGAGAGAAGGAGAGGAAGGGATGGAGAGAGAGAAGGAGAGGAAGGGATGGAGAGAGAGAAGGAGAGGAAGGGGTGGAGAGAGAGAAGGAGAGGAAGGGGTGGAGAGAGAGGAGCTAGAGGAAGGGATGGATAGAGAAGCTAGAGGAAGGGCTGGATACAGGGATGGAGAGGAAGGAAGTGAGAGTTTACATCTTTATTCCCAGCAAGGGGCATGGTAGAGCTGTGCTCTTTAAGCTATTGTGTTCTAGTGTGTGTGTGTATTGTGCTCTAGTGTGTGTGTGTATTGCGTTCTTTGTGTGTTTTTAGATGTTTTGTATCTGTGTGGGGTCAGTGGTCTGTGTGTTGTGTGTGTGTGTGTGTGATGGTGTGTCTCTGTCAGTGTGTGTGTTTAACAGTGTGTCTCCCACAGGGGTGTGATCAGTCCCACGGGGGGTGTGAAGGGAGGGCGGACTGCGCCCCTCCAGTGTTCTGCCGTGGCAGAGGGACACTCTAAACCTGTCCTCTGTGTGGACGCTACAGATGAACTGCTCTTCACGGGATCTAAGGGTACGTCAACGTTGCCACGACAACACCAACACTGTCCTCCCAGCTGAGGTCAGGAGTTTCTTCGTATCATGGTAGCCAGGAAAACCTCTGGACGTACTGGACCTTTTAAAGAGGACATTTGTTGTTCATCATATAGACAAATAATACAAATCAGAGGAGGCTGGTGGACGGAGCAATAGGAAGACGGGCTCATTGTAATGGCTGGATTGGAATTGATGGAATGGAGTCAAACACGTGGTTTCCATATGTTTGATTTATTCCATACCATTCCATTGACTCCATTCCAGCCATTACAATGAGCCTGTTCTCCTATATCTTCTTCCACCAGCCTCCTCTGATTTGTGTCCACGTAAAAACAGACATTGAATCACACTTTTTTTTTGCCCAATCAATTCATTATCAAGACCTTAATTAGCTGAAATAAAAACAGGTTAGAAGTTTTCTGTTTCTGTTTTTTTGATCCGTCTCGCCTGGTCTCTCCTCATCAGACCGGACGTGTAAGATGTGGAACCTGGTGACGGGACAGGAGATCGTCACGTTGAAAGGCCATCCCAACAATGTGGTGTCAGTCAAATACTGTTCCTCCTCCTGCCTCGTCTTCTCAGTCTCCACCTCATACATCAAGGTCTGGGACATACGAGACTCCGCCAAGTGTGTCCGTACCCTCACGTGAGTGGCTCTCTGTCTCTCTCCACCAATCACAGCTCACCGGACCCACGCTAACCCACCAATCAGTCTGTCTCTGTTATAGCCTAATGGAAATGTTGACTGTTAGGAAGGGAGCTCACTACTTTGATGTTAAATGCACACATTCAGACAGATAGACAGGACGTTTTAATGGTAACATGATATTATTATTCAGACAGGACGTTTTAATGGTAACATGATATTATTATTCAGACAGGACTTTTTAATGGTAACATGATATTATTATTCAGACAGGACGTTTTAATGGTAACATGATATTATTATTCAGACAGGACGTTTTAATAGTAACATGATATTATTATTCAGACAGGACGTTTTAATGGTAACATGATATTATTATTCAGACAGGACGTTTTAATGGTAACATGATATTATTATTCAGACAGTTAGACAGGACGTTTTAATGGTAACATGATATTATTATTCAGACAGGTAGACAGGACGTTTTAATGGTAACATGATATTATTATTCAGACAGGACGTTTTAATGGTAACATGATATTATTATTCAGACAGGACGTTTTAATGGTAACATGATATTATTATTCAGACAGGACGTTTTAATGGTAACATGATATTATTATTCAGACAGTTAGACAGGACGTTTTAATGGTAACAGGATATTATTATTCAGACAGGTAGACAGGACGTTTTAATGGTAACATGATATTATTATTCAGACAGGACGTTTTAATGGTAACATGATATTATTATTCAGACAGGTAGACAGGACGTTTTAATGGTAACATGATATTATTATTCAGACAGGTAGACAGGACGTTTTAATGGTAACATGATATTATTATTCAGACAGGACGTTTTAATGGTAACATGATATTATTATTCAGACAGATAGACAGGACGTTTTAATGGTAACATGATATTATTATTCAGACAGGACGTTTTAATGGTAACATGATATTATTATTCAGACAGGACGTTTTAATGGTAACATGATATTATTATTCAGACAGATAGACAGGACGTTTTAATGGTAACATGATATTATTATTCAGACAGGACGTTTTAATGGTAACATGATATTATTATTCAGACAGGACGTTTTAATGGTAACATGATATTATTATTCAGACAGATAGACAGGACGTTTTAATGGTAACATGATATTATTATTCAGACAGGACGTTTTAATGGTAACATGAAATTATTATTCAGACAGGACTTTTTAATGGTAACATGATATTATTATTCAGACAGATAGACAGGACGTTTTAATGGTAACATGATATTATGGCCAAGTTTATTTTACCAAAGCAACATACAACAAACTCAATAATGAGCTCAATCTTGATGTCAACTCTCAATGCCCCCCCCCCTCCAGGTCTTCAGGCCAGGTGATATCGGGGGATGCGTGTGCTGGTACCACCACCCGTACCATCACGGTGGCACAGGGTGAATACCAGATGAACCAGATCGCCCTCAACCCCTCTGGCTCTGTCCTCTATGCTGCCGCTGGCAACACCGTACGCACCTGGGACCTCAACCGGTAACACACACACACACACACACACACACACACACACACACACACACACACACACACACACACACACACACACACACACACACACATGCAGACACACACACATGCAGACACACACACATGCAGACACGCACATACAGACACACACATACAGACACACACACATACAGACAGACACACATACAGACACACATACAGACAGACACACACACACACACACACACACACACCGTTCTCTCTGTCTCTCTCTCTCAGAATTAGGCGTAATAATATCTCTCTCTCACCATGCCCCCCCCCCCCCCCCCCCCTAGGATGACGGCGTTAGGGAAGCTGACAGGTCACATATGTTCAGTGATGTGTCTGACTGTAGGTCAGTCTGTCCAGGGCAGAGACCAGGTGGTCACCGGCTCCAAGGACCACTACGTCAAGGTACTACATACTGGGACAGAATCATGTTGATGTCGCACAGCATTTACAATGTACTTCCTATTCTCATTTGAGATAGATTGTTATTGTACCTGAGATAAAAAATAATGTCTGCTCCATCAATCCAGAATCTAGTGTTGAGTAGCAGTGATTCCACCTGTCAGAAGACAGTCATGTACAGTATATACCCCCATTGGTGACAATTTCTCTGCTCGTTGTTTGCTCATGTTTTCTGACTGCTTTCCTCTTCTCTTCCTGGTAGGTATTTGATGTGGCAGAGGGCATGCTGGGTAACATAGGCCCATCCCATAACTTTGAGCCTCCTCACTACGACGGGATCGAGTGTCTGGCCATCCAGGGGGACGTGCTGTTCAGCGCGTCACGAGACAACGGCATCAAGAAGTGGGACCTGGAGCAACAAGAACTCACACAGGTAGAGAGAGAGAGAGAGAGAGAGAGAGAAAAAGGGAGGGAGGGAGGAGGAAGAGAAAGAGCGTGAGAAGGAGAGAGTGGCAGAGAGAGAGTGGCAGAGAGAGAGGTCTCTCTCTATCTATCTATCTATCTAGTACTGCTGTGATCCTTTTTAGAGAATATTTAACTTCGTACGGCTGAGATCCCGTTAACGGGATTGACTTGACAACAGCCAGTGAAAGTGCAGGGCGCCAAATTCAAACAACAGAAATCTCATAATTAAAATTCCTCAAAAATACAAGTATTTTACACCATTTAAAGATACACTTGTTGTTAATCCCACCACAGTGTCCGATTTCAAAAAGACTTTACGACAAAAGCACACCATCTGATTATGTTTGGTCAGTACCTAGTCACAGAAAAACACAGCCATTTTTCCAGCCAAAGAGAGGAGTCACAAAAAGCAGAAATAGAGATAAAATGAATCACTAACCTTTGATGATCTTCATCAGATAACACTCATAGGACTTCATGTTACACAATACATGTATGTTTTGTTCGATAAAGTTCATATTTATATCCAAAAATCTCAGTTTACATTGGCGCGTTATGTTCAGTAATGTTTTGCCTCCAAAACATCCGGTAATTTTGCAGAGAGCCACATCAATTTGCAGAAATACTCATAATAAACGTTGATGAATGTAAAGGTTGTCGTAGTCGTTCTCCTCCTCAGACGAGGAGGAGCATGGATCGGACCAAGATGCGGATTGGTAAGTATTCATGATTTAATGGCAAACCAACAAAACACTACAAATTAACAAAACAACAAACGTGACTAACCTGCAACAGTCCTGTGTGGCCCAAACGCTGACACAAGAACAAACACCCACAAAACATCAGTGAAACCCTGGCTGCCTTAGTATGACTCCCAATCAGAGACAAACGATACACACCTGTCTCTGATTGAGAATCATACCAGGCCGAACACAAAAAGCCAACATAGAAATAGAAACCTAGACCAACCCACCCAACTCACGCCCTGACCAACTAAAACAAATACATAACAAAGGAAAACAGGTCAGGAACGTGACAGAACCCCCCCCTTAAGGTGCGAACTCCGGGCGCACCAGCACAAAGTCTAGGGGAGGGTCTGGGTGGGCGTCTGTCCACGGTGGCGGCTCTGGCGCTGGGCGAGGTCCCCACCCCACCATAGTCACTCCTCGCTTCCGTATCCCCCTCCCAATGACCACCCTCCAACTAAACCCACCTAAATGAAGGGGCAGCATCGGGATAAGGGGCAGCAGCTCTGGGATAAGGGGCGGCAGCTCCGGGCTGAGGGACTCTGGCAGGTCCTGGCTGAGGGACTCTGGCAGGTCCTGGCTGAGGGACTCTGGCAGGTCCTGGCTGAGGGACTCTGGCAGGTCCTGGCTGGACGGCTCTGGCTGGTCCTGGCTGGACGGCTCTGGCTGATCCTGGCTGGACGGCTCTGGCTGGTCCTGGCTGGACGGCTCTGGCTGGTCCTGGCTGGACGGCTCTGGCTGGTCCTGGCTGGACGGCTCTGGCTGGTCCTGGCTGGACGGCTCTGGCTGGTCCTGGCTGGACGGCTCTGAAGGCTCGGGACAGACGGGCAGCGCTGGGCAGGCAGACAGTTCAGACCACGCTGGGCAGGCAGGCAGTTCAGACAGCGCTGGGAAGGCAGACAGTTCGGGCAGCGCTGAGCAGGCAAGCAGCGCAGGCGGCGTTGGGCAGACGGCCGACTCTGACCTGCTGAGGCGCACAGTAGGCCTGGTGCGTGGTGCCGGAACTGGAGGCCCTGGGCTGGAGACATGCACCACAGGGAGAGTGCGTGGAGGAGGAACAGGGCTCTGGAAACGCACTGGAAGCCTGGTGCGTGGAGTAGGCACTGGTGGTACTGAGCTGGGGTGGGAAGGTGGCGCCGGATATACCGGACCGTGAAGGAGGACACGTGCTCTTGAGCACCAAGCCTCCCCAACCTTACCAGGTTGAATGGTCCCCGTAGCCATGCCAGTGCGGCGAGGTGGAATAACCCGCACTGGGCTATGCAGGCGAACCGGGGACACCACCTGTAAGGCTGGTGCCATGTACGCCGGCCCGAGGAGACGTACTGGAGGCCAGATACGTTGGGCCAGCTTCATGACATCCGGCTCGATGCCCAACCTAGCCCTCCCAGTGCGGCAAGGTGGAATAGCCCGCACTGGGCTAAGCACGCGTACTGGGGACACCGTGCGCTTTACCGCATAACACGGTGTCTGACCAGTACGACGCCCTCTCACTCCACGGTAAGCCCGGGGAGTTGGCTCAGGTAACCAACCCGGCTTCGCCACACTCCCCTTTAGCCCCCCCCCCCCCCAAGACATTTTTGGGTGAGCCTCTCGGGCTTCCAGCCGCTCTGCCTTGCTTTAGCCTCATAAAACCTCCTCTCCGCTTTCGCTGCCTCCAGCTCCGCTTTGGGGCGGCGACACTCCACTGGCTCTGCCCAGGGTCCTTTACCGTCCAGGATCTCCTCCCATGTCCATTCCTCTTTTCCCCATTGCTGTTGTTCCTGCCTTCCTTCTCCACTCCGCTTGATCCTGTTTAGGTGGGTGTTTCTGTAAAGGTTGTCGTAGTCGTTCTCCTCCTCAGACGAGGAGGAGCATGGATCGGACCAAGATGCGGATTGGTAAGTATTCATGATTTAATGGCAAACCAACAAAACACTACAAATTAACAAAACAACAAACGTGACTAACCTGCAACAGTCCTGTGTGGCCCAAACGCTGACACAAGAACAAACACCCACAAAACACCAGTGAAACCCTGGCTGCCTTAGTATGACTCCCAATCAGAGACAAACGATACACACCTGTCTCTGATTGAGAATCATACCAGGCCGAACACAAAAAGCCAACATAGAAATAGAAACCTAGACCAACCCACCCAACTCACGCCCTGACCAACTAAAACAAATACATAACAAAGGAAAACAGGTCAGGAACGTGACAATGAAAGATAAAGTGTTTTACGTGGAACTTTAGATAACCTTCTCCTTAATGCAACCGCTGTGTCAGATTTCAAAAAAACTTTACGGAAAAAGCACACCATGCAATAATCTAAGTACGGCGCTCAGACACAAAAACAAGCCATACAGGTACCCGCCATGTTGTGGAGTCAACAGAAGTCAGAAATAGCATTATAAATATTCACTTACCTTTGATGATCTTCATCAGAATGCACTCCCAGGAATCCCAGTTCCACAATAAATGTTTGTTTTGTTCGATAAAGTCCATAATTTATGTCCAAATACCTCCTTGTTGTTCGCACCTTCAGTTCATAAATTCACGACGCGCAGGCCAGACGAAAAGTAAAAAAAATCCATTACAGTTCGTAGAAACATGTCAAACAATGTATAGAATCAATCATTAGGATGTTTTTAACATAAATCTTCAATAATGTTTAAACCTGAGAATTCCTAGTGGACCAAAACATCTAGTGGAAGCCTTAGGAAGTGCAATCGGACCAAATTTCCACTGTATATTGGATAGAGTTGAAGAGTTGAAAAACTACAAACCTCAGATTTCCCACTTCCTGGTTGGATTTTTTCTCAGGTTTTTGTCTGCCATATGAGTTCTGTTATACTCACAGACATCATTCAAAACGTTTTAGAAACTTTAGAGTGTTTTCTATCCAAATCTACTAATAATATGCATATCTTAGCTTCTGGGCCTGAGTAGCAGGCAGTTTATTCATCCAAGCTACTCAATACTGCCCCCCAGCCATAATAAATTAATGTCTAATAATCTTAGTCCTGTCAAATACACATAGTAAACTCCTGTAGAAATGATATCTTTACTTACATTAGATTGTCTATGGGTAGAAGGTTGTGGACAGAAACACAGTCATCATACTTCTGTGTCTGGGTGTTTCAGTGATGCTATGTGAGTCACAGGTAGACGTTTGTTGTTGTTGTCAGATTAGTATCACAGCATGTTGAATGGGGTCCTGTGTGGCTCAGTTGGTAGAGCACGGCGCCTGCAAACGCCAGTGTGGTGGGTTTGATTCCCACAGGGGACCAGTATGGGAAAAAGTACAAACATGTATCTACTCCTTGCTGTAAATTGCTCTGGATAAGAGTGAATGTGCTATCATATCCAGGCTGTTTATGTATCAAGTCAACGACTAGTTGGATAATTCTATAACAGATTCCTAACAGATTATTGTAACGTCTGTGTGTTTCCCTCTTCCCGATAAAAGTCCTGTGAATGGTCTGCATCGCAGTGCTTGAGGCGTCACTACAGAGCCGGGTTCGATCCCAGGCTTTGTCACAGTCGGCCGTGACCGCGAGGCGGCGCACAATTGGCCCAGTGTCTTCCGGGTTAGGGGAGGGTTTGGCCGGCACAGATTTCCTTGTCCCATCATGCTCTAGCGACTCCTTGTGGCGGGCCGTGTGCCTGCAAGCTGGCTTCGGTAACCAGATGGACAGTGTTTCCTCCGACATATTGGTGCGGTGGGCTTCCGGGTTAAGTGAGCAGTGCGGCTTGGAGGATCGTGTTTCAGAGGACGCATAGCTCTTGACTTTCGCCTTTCCTGAGTCCGTAGGGGAGTTGCAGCGATGGGACAACACTGTAACTACCAATTGAATATAACGTAGGGGGAAAAAATCCACTGAATGAAAAGTCTCTCTCCTGTCCTCTGCAAATCCCCAATGCTTGTGTGTGTCTTTTTGTTTGCAAAACCTTTATAAATGGTGTTTTTCATCCTTTCCCCCAATACAAGTACACTAAACAGAAGCTTCTCCTTCCTCTCTCCTGTCCTCAGCAAATCCCCAACGCCCATAAGGACTGGGTGTGTGCACTGGCCTATGTTCCGGGTCGGCCCATGCTGCTGAGTGCATGTCGGGGGGGCATGCTGAAGGTGTGGAACGTTGACAACTTCACACCCATAGGAGAGGTCAGGGGTCACGAGAGCCCTATCAACGCCATCTGCACCAACTCACGACACATCTTCACCGCTTCCAGGTAACCCATTAGTATTACAATAAACAGTCTGTTGTTGTTATTGTTGTTGTTGTTGATGATGTTGTTGTTGTTCAAACCAGACTTTCCCTGAGATTATTTCCCACTACATCCAGACATGACATTACTACATAGGATAGAATCATAGGATGGGAATTGTCTCGGATTGTACTTGGATTGTCTTGGATGCACAGTGCTGCTGTATAAAATCAAATCAAATACATTGGGAGGGTTAGGTTATACAGTATATGTTGCCCTTGGTCTTTTCTGAGAAGATACTACGATGACTATCCAATGAGAAAATGCTCTTTGTTGTTGTAAAATGCAACACAGTGACTGGTGCATGATTTTTTCCCCCCATCTCAACTATAAATGTTTTTGGAATCACTCACCCCCAGACAGTTACCGACCAGGCTTCGTAGAACTTAGCTGATGCCTGCGGCCAGTCCTCTCATCAGCATGTTCAGTATGTTTGTCTGAGTGGCCTGTACTGTATGGAAGACTACTGAGAAGCTGAGATGGCAACATACTGCTGCTGTGTTTCAGTCAGAGGGTGTGCATGGGCCTGCTTCATACTGTACCCCCTGTCCTCCCTGTACCCCTAACAGCCTCTGTCCTCCCTGTACCCCCAACAGCCTCTGTCCTCTCTGTACCCCCAACAGCCTCTGTCCTCCCTGTACCCCTAACAGCCTCTGTCCTCCCTGTACCCCAAACAGCCTCTGTCCTCCCTGTACGCATCAACAGCCTCTGTCCTCTCTGTACCCCTAACAGCCTCTGTCCT